>NC_056742.1:529040764-529105764 GCF_019279795.1 Protopterus annectens | reverse complement strand
GCTACAGAGACAACATCGTGTAAGGTTGAAGGTTATGGCTCCAGAACCTGACAGACAGGTTCATTTCACCTTGTTTCATTCTTACACTGACCATGGTCGAGTCGGTCAGTATCCTTGTGCATCTAGATAAAAGCACATTCCCTTTTTAATAGATCATTGACAACTTCTGATTCATGTCTAGCACTTCCATTTTTTTTAATTAATTTATGTGGGTTTATACCCGCCTGGTATATATAAAGAAGATATAAAGGATAAGGAAGACATTCATCAGATGCCATTTGTAAACTAGTAGTTGGCATAATGATTAAGGTGTTTACCTCACAGGCAAAAAGTACAGGGTTTGATTCTCACTAAGGGAAAGTGACTAGGTTTAAAATGGCCCACAAAGGTAGTTAGCCTAGTACTTACCTATGAACAGTTTGTAACTGTTTATGCAAGTGTTGCCATAATGGTTTAGGTCTATACCTCAGAGATACAAGGTACAGGGTTTGATTCTGACCTCTGACTATTCGCTAGGCTCATGATAGTCTCCAGACTGATAGCCTAGCTTTCACCTGTGACAGAGTAATTTAAATCCTATGACACAGTAAAGAACACCAGCAACAATCTGCACACAAGTTCCAGGGGACATCAATGTCAGGTGGAACTATTTCCAGCAGCTTCTGAATGAAGAAAATCCCACAGAAGCTGTACTGCCCCAGACACAACCTACAATGAGAGAAGTAGAGGAGGAGGAAGAGTCCACCTTAGGAAAAGTAGTATGAAGGGCACAACGTAAATGAAGGCAGAGAAAACAGCAGATATGATGCCGGGTGCATCAGGACAGAAATTGCTCCTAAGTGTAGTCACTACTGTGTGGTGAAAGAGGTGTGTGTCTTAGTCATGGCCGGCCTTAGGCATAGGCCAACTAGGTGGCCGCCTAGGGCACTGCTCTATTAGGGGCACTTTTCCAGTATTTATTTGGTGTAGGTAGACCAGGATGGGGGCACTAGGTGGTGTGGTGGGGGGCACCATGGACCTAAGGCCGCTCCTGGTCTTAGTGCAAGTAAAAAAGAACAAAGGGAGTTACTCATAATCGCAGGCATTACAGATGTATAAAACTCTTGTCACATTATATGAAATGGCTGGAGGGGATGACTAATAAATTAATACACAGAATATTACAAAGCATGATGGGAGATTAACAGCATGGATTCAGATCAGGATGCAGGACAGCTGACTCAATGTTTGCAAGGAGACAGTTAGTGGAAAAGAAGCATGCGATGAGAAAGGAGTCCAGCTGGGCATTCCTAGTCTAGGAGAAATATCTGATAAGGTCCCATGAAAATTCATTTGAGCAGTCCTGTGATGGTTCAAAGTCCAGAAAACATGTTTAACTCCTTTATTAAATTATCACTTAAGACATAAGCACACATACATTAATGAAAAACAAAACATATTAACATTTTTTTACATTTGCACACAGTATACTTTATATACGTTTTTTTCTTTATAAAAACTGTAATGGAGTCTAACATTACATAAATTTATGAAATGCTGCCTTCCCTTAAACCTCACTCCTTCTCCTCCTGCTCCTGAGCATTATTATGCATGTATTGCTTCCACAATTCCATTTATTTCTGTGTAATTTATTCCTTCCCACTCCTAAGATCTCAGTTCCAGTCATTTGTATCTCTTTTACAATATTCAGTACTTCAAATGCATTTGGTTTAGATTTTAACTTACATTTTCTAGTAATTTTTTCATCACTAAAATAAGTAAACTTAATAATGCCTTACTGTATCTAAGGGAGTGGTCCATGTTCAACCATCAAATGGAAAAAGCATCGAATGGCATGTCTCGTCGAACATACTGTTCATTGAATCATTCAAGTAAGTTGGCATTACAGTAGGTATCAGGAAATTTGGCCTTTCCCCACTGTCATGCGATCTAGGAGTTGGTGCATATAATTAATGGGGGGGGGGCACAGCCCCCCAACATGAGGAGTTTATAATTAATTCTTATAGTTACTATGCAATATATTATATGCTCTACTAATTACCCCATCTTTATAGCAGATTATGTTCTAGATTTGAATAAAAATTCTACCAGAGCAAATTTGCCACTTAGGAGTCCCCTTTCCGTTTGTCTTTGCCCATACTCTGATATCAATCCCAGATAGGGAAGGCAGTCTCTAAGTTGCCTTTTTGGCCTCATCCCATTCTATTACCTTTCTCTCTCCAGTTATTTTCCCCCAATACCTTGGTTTCTTTGTCAGTTTTCTCCATCAGATTCTAGTCTCTTTGTACCTGTTTCCTATACCTCTAATTGCAGTCATCCCTACTCGCATAATCTTCTTTCGCCATTACCACATTGATTAGTTCTTAGAATGCATTCAGTGTATTTATTAATATAATATTTTGTATGGCCGTTATTATTCTCCTTAACGATCTGCATCCAAAACCCTACTCTCTCTCTATTTCTTCACCCCCCTTCCCCGCTTCATCATCATCTGTTTCCACTTTGATTTCTACCTTCTGCTTGCGTTACATATACAAGTTAAGTAATCCTAAACCACCTTGTTCTATTGGGAGAATCAGCTTATCCCACTTAAACTCTTACCCTCTTCCCCTCCCAGATAAATTCCTTCAACTTTTTTTTAGTTTTGTATTAAATATTGTCTACCGCATATCCTCTGGTTAATAAAAATATAATTGACCTGTATTTAAAACTAAAAGGACTAAAAATGTTTTCAGTGCTTGCATCTCACTATCCATATCCATAAAAAGAACTTCCAGTTTCTCACTTTTTATATTATCTTCTGTTTAATTTCTTCCAACATATCTTGCCATAACAGAAGTCTTTTTAATTGAAACTCCTAAATACTTTATCTTAACATGTCCCCCATAAATATGGATATTGATGGATCACTTTGTGTGTGGGTTCATAATTTACAATTATATGCTTTATCTTCATTCATTTTATATCCTGAAAAGAACTGAAACTGTCTCAAAATGATCCATGACACCAAACTGTCCTTTACTGGATTTATCAAGTATCAAATATCAATTGCAAATTTTTCTTGATTACCTTACCAATTATTTCCTTAAATTTCTGAGTCCCTTATTTTTTGCCAATGTCTCTAAATATAAAGCAAATAAAAAGGGAAAAGAGGAGATTCCTACCTGGTTCCTCTGTTCAAACACAACTTATTGGACAGGTACCCTCCCACTTTAATTCTTGCCTCCGATCCTTTATATATCCTCCTAATTAACCTACTAACCTTATTATTGCATCAGAAAAATGCAAAAGGTTCCATTCCCCTGCTCATAAAATCCCTCCTTACTCTGACGAATGCTTTCTCTGCATCAAGGCACACCAGCAAGAGTTTTATTCTCATACATTCTGCTTATCTCTCCATCATCATGTTTCTGTTAATGTTGTCACATGTTTGCCTCCCTTCCACAAAACTGCACTGATCCACATCTATCAATTTTGGCAACTCCTTTCCCATTCTTTTAGCTAGCATAGACATAAACACTTTATAATCATGGTTTAAAATTGAAATGGGTCTCTCTGAAGCTGGGTGTGAAGGGTCTTTGCTATCTTTGGGTAATACAGCCATTACAGCTTTCTTCCAAGATGATGTCACTTTTTGTCCTTTTAAAAGCTTTTAAACAAACTTTCCAGAACTTTATACCTTTCTTCCTCTGGAATATTGTCTGTTTCTAGAGACTTCCTTGCAGATTGATTATATCACTATTTTTATTTCACTTGCACTACATCTTCCTCTAACCTTGGCATAATTAAATATTCCATAAATATTTCTCCTTTTTCTTGGTTTCCACATCCCTCTGCGTTATACAAATTTTCATAAAATTTCCAAAATACTTCTAATCACTCTATAAGATCTCGTGCTATTTTTCTTGCTAGGGGCTCCCTAAGTTTGATGGCAACACTTTCTAATTTCTGCTCCCTAAGTTGTTGAACAAAATTATTTTGTGCTCTAGAGTTATCAAAAAAAATAGTTGTTTAACAACAATCTTTTTAAACTCATGTATATTATCCAAAGACTCCCTCATTTTCTCGTTAGCACTCTGCAGTTGCTCCTCTTCTTGTTCTATAAGATTCCCCCCTTATTCTGCAATATTTTAACCTTTGTCAGCCCCTCTAAATAATTCCGATTACTTCTTACCACATCTCCGTCTTATATTTGCAAGTTATTTTTAAATTCCATTTTCGTTTTTATCTTACTCACTCACTATCCCTTCCATAGAATGTTCTGTCTTCCCTAATAACGCTTGAATAATTTCCACTACCTGTTCATTAAATTCCTCTCTTTTTAGCAGGTAGGTTGGAAAGTGTCTCATTTTTACTTCATTGACATGCATTTTGATCTTTGCTTTTATTGGTGCATCATCTGAAATAGTTATTGGATGTGTTGCAAAGCTTTAATTAAATGCACATGCTCCTCTGAAATATAATTTTATTGAGCTTAGACCGGTTATTGTACCTTGGAGAATAATATGTAAATTCTGTTTGTATTTCTACTACTGAACTCATGTCTTCCATACTATATATTTTCATAAATTTATTTTATTTATTTATTTATTTTATTTTATATTTGTTGACCAGGCTAGTCTAACTGGATACATGTCCGTTTTCAGTAGAGGCCCGGGGAGAAAAGCTCCAAGCATAAGCAGTAACTTATTATACAATATTAATATAAAATATAGATTGTACTTAAGATAAATGTGTACGGTGTCATTTAGTGGGATTAAGCCATGATCAAATACAGATAATAACAATATTTGAGAGAAATAAATGTGTACAGAGTCATTTAGTAGGGATAAACTAAGATCAAATACAGAAAATAAACAATATTTGAGAGGGAAAAAAACACAAAGATTATATTTTTTTCACAACTGTACCTTCATCTGTTATATTTTCCCTTCCAGGTCCCCTAATACATCCTCACTATTGTAAATCAAGTTGTAACCCCACCTATAACTAATATTGCCTGCTGAAACAAGTTCAGGAAACACTGGTAGAATGTGTGCAGGTTATACTAGTACAAACAGTGTTCTTGCTCACAGAGGGGTTCTCATTGTGAGGGGTGTGCATCAGAGTTCAGCTCTGAGCCCATTACTGTTTTTACTGACGAAATATTACATTAGCAAATTGGTCAGAAGAGAAAGATCAACAAAACTGCTGTATGCAGAAAATGTAGTATTGCAAGTACTCTTAACTGGAACATCAGCAACTGAGAGGAGACTGAAATGCAAAACCGAAGGCACATGGGATATATCTGAATGCAGGTAAAACAGTGCACATGGCAACAAATGGGAGAATTGGAAAAAGGTGAAAACTGAGATGGAAGGTAAAATAGTGATACAGGTTAACAACTTAAAGTATCTGGGAGGCATGGTAGAGGAGAAGGGAAGTCTAAATGAAAAGGCCAAAGCTAGTATCAGAGGTACTGTAACCACCTGGCACAAAGTGGCCACCATTGTAAAAAAGTTCTTTTTCACTGCACAGCGTATTACTAAGAGTATGGCATCCAGGTCCAGGAATATGATCACTCCACTGTATTCTACACTCAGCAGGCCAGTAATTATGTATAATGCCATCTTCATTGTGTTCCTGTAAAAACATTCAACACAAAATGAATACCCACAATAAAATCAAGAGGCTAAATCATAAAATCTATGCAGACCATCTCAAATCCTTGTTCCTCTTTCTGATGTCATACAGGCTACAAAGGGGAGATCTCTGACTCACATACGTAACCTCAGTAGACCATGTCAGTCAAATGTAATACACATTTGCATGTCCAACAAAGGCACAAACACCTGCTGAGGAGATATAATTCTCTTTTTCAGCATAAGTAGAACATGTAGAAGGGGCAGATGTATCACAGCAAATGCCATTTCTTTGGAACTGTGTTCCTCTCCACATAAAGAAAAGTATTTCTCTTACACTGTTCAAATGTTATCTGGACACATGGATAGGTAACTGCAGATTCACCCCTGGTTTAACACCTTTGTCGCTCATGGACAGGGGCAGCATGTAAATGTTCTGCTCATCTCTGGGTTATTCATATTTAAACTATAAGGACCAATACTTCATGGGAATATATGGCTAGATAAAGATTTTCACAGATCAATAGCCTTGTAAGTACCTATGAACATACAGTATGGCAGAAGAATGCCAAAGAAGCTGAAAAGAAAGGTGTGCATAACAGTGGTGTGACTAGTACTGGTACTAGTACACTACAGAAACCTGGGCCGTTAAAGCACAGCAGTTTCTGATGAAGCTTGAGGTGAAGTGCCTGAGATGGGTAATACAATGCAGACTGCAGAAGAGATGATTAAATGAGGATATCAAAGCAGAAGCCAGAGCAGCTCTAGTTGTAGAGAAGGTCAAGGAGAACAGATTATGATATCTGAGAAGAATAGTCCAAAGAGAAGAGAACCCAGTACAGAACATGGTGAGACACCAATAGTAACCCCTGTTTTGATAGCAAGGTAACATGAAATGTTTTTAGTTTGTCAGTTAATTAGCTTAATCACTTATGTGAGATACAGTCAGCTGCCTTAGCAAGGTCAAGATAAGAATGTGCACTGTCATCCTTTTATTAAGTGTTGATTTGGCCTCTTTTGAACATGTCACATGATTCAAAAGGCAATATCGTCTCTTTACAAATGCATATTCTTCCACACCTTATAGAAATATGTCCCCTGTGCCATTCTGGATAACAGCCATTATGATTTACATAATTTTATACAAAATACTGGCCAAAATCAGGAATGTAATATTGTTTGCATCTGATATCTCTCCCTTATTTGGATATAGGACATCTTTATTCCTTCAAGAAAACTTGGCTAGGCTTAGAAAGCCCCCTGAGTTATTAGCCTTGTAACAATCTATGAATCTATAAAACCAGTCTAAAGAATTGATAAAAGTACATAGATAAATACAAAGATTACAATATAATAACTATTTCAGAATCATCCAGTTCATTTTATATGTGATATTATGTTGATAAAGAAGAGATTTTCTTCTCAGTGTTATCATGTGGTCTGTGGTCACATGCTGGCTTTTGTGGATGAATCTGTGAGCATTATAAGAAGGAAGAACATGAAAAAATACATTAAGAGGATTATGGTCAGAAAGGCCAAATAGGGCAAGATGTCCACAATATTGGGATATATGACGTTCCTCCATGCAAACTGTGAGAGTATGAACCCGGTCTGATCTGCGCCTTTTTAGGTACATCTCACATGTGCAGGACTTGACTTATTTACAAATCAGGCTGATGCTGCAGACTTGCATGATGGCCAATAAGTAAAAAAGAGATGCTTCCTAAACATGAAAGAGAGAGAAAGTCAGAACCTGCTGAATGATGAAAACAAGAAAGGACTTTGGTATGAGGGCAATTTACAGGAAAGTTGGAAGTGTGCAAAATTGGACATAGGTTAGCCAGGACAGACAGGGAAGCCAGATTGGGAAGTATCTGAAAATGGAAGCTATATTTTTCTAGGTGACAGTCCAGGTTAGTTATTTGGATTTAGTAGGGTTACAGTCTTCAGTTCATGTGAATATCAAAATGTGACACAGTGGGCAGAAAGATACAAGTAGGCCTTGGGGTTACAGACCCCCATACCTTGCTGTGGGATATAAGTTCAAACTCCTGTACAGTGGAGTAGAGGGATAAAGCCCTGCCTATGGCCCAGCTAACGTGGGTTCAATTATCATTTCAGGCAACTGATGGAGTGGAAGGCAGGGATGGGTGTTATCATTCCTGAGGTTACCTGACCTATGGGTGTCTCCTGCATCAATCTCTTTTGGAGACTGGAGATGGCACATTAGGAGGCATGGTTCAAAGAGGAGAAAAGGGTGGAGACATGCCTGAGCTGACAAGGAGGCATGGCCAACCCTCAGCCAATACCACAGAGGCTGCAGAAAGGAGGAGGAGAAACAAGGGGTAGGCCAAAAATGAAAAGAAAAAAATATAGACATTATACAGTGTGACCTCGCTTTCCCCAAGACTTCTTTAAGTTCCTTGCTGGCCACGGGCAAAATTCCTGGTAGTGGACCGGTTAGTTGACTGGAGTCCCAGCAGACACAGCAAGGGTGCGAGATTCTGGTATCTGTCAGAATGAAAGAAGGGAGAAAAAGATTGCAAAAATATAAACTTTAAAGAGATCTGACAAAACAGCATGGACTGCTATCAAAAAGAAATAAAACAGAAAACCGATCAGACTATGGATATTTTGTCAGCATTTTGCAGGAATTTTCATATTGATGTATTTGTAACACCATAAATTTCAAGTCTGCACATTGCTTGCTTTGCTTCATGAAAACTAGTAACAAATGAATATCACTACTTACAGTTCTACCTGTAACATGTTCCAAATCAGGTTTATTCAGGTAAACACACAAAACAAAATACTGTCTTAGAGCATATTATTTTCCTCTTCTTTTTACTTTTTGTCTGATACTTAAAATACCTTTAAAATAATAAAACAGGTTATATAAAGATGTTTGCTGCCAGTATATACCTCCTGAGTGCTCAGAATGAATACTATTAGCAGTTAAAACCCAGTAGAGGCAGGACATATACTACTTGTAACTTAAGTTTCTAAACACAAATTATCATGTTAATGCAGATATTTCTCAGTATAATGCCCTAATTCCTTAGTAGAAACAGTCTAAAATGTTTTAAGTAATTTATGTATTTTTTGTTATAAGATAACAGTAGGTCCACATTGTTATCCCATATATTTTATGTTGTGCGTATCCATACCATTTTCATCAGATGCAGTTTTTTTACACGTACTTCTTTTGCGCATTTGTAAACATAGTTCAGATGCTACACTTTATATTTAGTTTGGTAATGATGCAACCTCACTACCTCTACTACTCCTATAGTAATTATTGCTTCTTACTACTTACAACTTCTAAATGTTCTACGTACAACATAATCTTACCTCACTGTACTGTGTTAGCTAATGTTGAGCCAGCAATATATTTTTTTAATTTCAGGTACTCGCTTTGTACAATAGACACATTTAAAGTTAAATGCTTTATGAGAGTGTATTTTTCATAAATGTGATACTACGGGGAGGGTGTGAGAGTTAAGAGGGGAATCAGAATGTATTACATTCAAAAACAGAATTTAGTTGAGAAATTAATTATGTATCAGTTACTTCTATTCAACTGGACAGGAAAATGTGGGCTGGAGGGGTCTTCGGTTAAGAAATGGTCTGATTTATGTTTGCTCGAGAGGCATAGTAAGATAATAAAATTGAAGAGTAATAGTATTGCAGACTAGACATTACAACACAATTACTATTAAGAAAAAGGAAGATTAACTTACCCCACCTTTTTTTGTCTGCATTAATACATTATGGCAAATTCAAGCAAGTCAGTTCTAAATACTAATTCCAGATACTGGATTATTCAGAGGTAAAAATAAGTATTTAATCAAAACAAAAGACAATCTATGGGAAGGGAAGAGAGGAAATAAAATAAAGAGAATAGGGTAGGAGAAGGGGAAATAAGGAATGAGCCGAAACAAAAGAAGAATATGAGAGAAAATACTCAAGCGTAATCAACAACTATTGCAACAACCAAAAATCACAAATTATGCTACAGAAAGGATGTATTGGAACTGCTCTTTATTCCAACCACGTTATTCACATAAAATGTTGGACATTATAAAATCCCGGACATTCAATGTCTGAGATTTTATGTGAATAAAGTGATTGGAATGCAGAGCAGTTCCGATACATCCTTTCTGTAGCGTCATTTGTGATTTTTGGTTGTTGCAATATGAGAGAAAAGGGGAATAAGAGAACAAAAGATAAAAAGAAGAAATGGACAAGGAAAGAATAAAGACAGAGAAGAAAACCATGGGAAAGGGAAAAGGAAGGAAAAAGAGAAGATATAAAAGTAAGAAGTAGAGGACGGAAGGCAAGCAGTTAAAGATAAAGGAGACTTGGGGAAGAAGGAAAATGGGAACAGAGGAAAACCAGGAAAAGTAAAAAATGTTGTTACACAGGAAAACATACAAAAATGAACATACTAGAGATGAATAATGTGACACTTGGTCCCATACTTTTCAAATCACTGTAACATAATTTTCTTATATTTCATACATATACACACTTCAAATTATATTCGTATTCATATCTATACAGTTGTATATATAAATAGCATCAGTGCATTTTTACAGTCTATAGTTATTAAAGATTAACATGTCTGTTATTTCTAAAATACAGTTACTTAGAATAGTAATAAATTATTGATCTCATATAAAAGTGCAAGTGTAGAAAAATGTAAGTGCTTTCTTAATAAAATTATATGCATGATACATTTTATATTATTGTTTTACTATATTCACAAGTTTGCTCTGCAGCTTGAAAGTCTACTTGCTTCAGAGTCATGTTTCTTATTAATGATCAATTGCTTTTCATTGAAGCTTCGGAAAGGGTTTAGCTATAGTGGGATAGTCAAATGGATTTTTTACTTCTAGACAAGGAGTATACAGATATAGTTATATTGAGCTTTTGTAGACTTTATTTTATTGTACACTCTGATATGCATGAAATGTCTCTTTTTCTGTCTCAGTCATATTTTAGAGAAATACTAATATGTTATTTATTTGTTCATATACTTAGATGTAGTATATCCTTAAGGATTTGTTCTGATTCTTTGTTATGGATATATCATTGTTATATTTAAATGTTAATGTGGTAAACAATTCAAAACGCGATGCCTGTTAAATCATCTCAATACAACAAAATCACAAATAGTGTGTTTTCAAAATGTCACATTAAACATACAGATAAAAATATCTAGAATCTAAATTAGTATACAGTCCTAGCTCAACTAACCTCTAAAATTAAATAAAGAGGGGTTATGATCCTGTAGAAACAAATGCACTAATTCCTCAGATTATTTATAAATTTGAAAATCAAGAAAGATTAATATCTCCTGTGGTTATAAAATGCAGTAACATAACATGATTTTATTTAACTTATACTGGCTTCCTGGGATAGGAGTGACATTGGCCAAGATGCACTTAGACATTATTTTTAATAGAACAAAAGATAACCTAATAATAGCTGGTGATTTAATTGTTTATTGATTATTGTTTAGGAGGTGGCACAGTGGCACAAAATGTACCATTATCATCTCACAGCAAGAGGTTCTCCACTTCAGTTCTTGACAAGGGTACCTTCCATGCAGACTCTGCTTGTCTTACTTGTCTTCAGATAGGTTTTCTTCAAGTGACATTCTCCAAGTCACTTGGTGTCCTGCCACATTGCAAAGATGTGCAGTAGGTGTACTGGATAATCTAATTTGGCTGTAGGTGTTAGTGCGCATGTTTGATGTGGAATAACAACCATGACAGGGCTAGCCACCGGATCATGTAGACATTTGCTTTAGCTGATGGTCACTGTTGAAGAGATACCCCCTCTCCATGTGCAAAAATGTGAAGGGGATTTTGATTGCTTATTGAATAGTTTAGACATTGGTACTTGCAGGAAACTAACTCATTCCACTGAACCTGTCAGTAATTGGATTGAACTTCTTAAACTAAAAAACTAATTTTTCATGAGAGATGAAAAGTACATGGATTTCACCCATTGATCTTACATATATGGTAATCAAACCAGAATTCATAAGATTTTAATTTCACATGATATTATGTCGGAAATGTTAAGATTCCCTTGCCTTATCTCAGATCACAATGCCTTTATTCAAAAAACTGCAACAGATGTTAATAAATTACCACTGACAAACAGAATTCCTTCTTTTGTTACTAAACTAAAAGAGTTTAAAACTTAATTTCTTTCTGAAATTTAATTGTTTATGCAAATTAATAATTCTGAAAAGCTTAGTAAAACTAGGATCAAGGATTTGTCTAAAGCATACATTTATAGGAAGTCTTTGGCATGTTATAGAGAGCATTTGAAAGAATGGGAAAGCAATTCATTAGATATTGAAACCAAGTTGCAAGAAACAAATCTACTCTTAAAAAAACAAACATAAGTTCATATGCTACGTTACCTAAACACATACATAATCTCTCTATAGGAATGAAAATACAATCTAAAACTAATTATATATTAGAAATAAAAAACTCCAAAAATTGCAAAACATGTGCAGATATAGCAGTAATCCTAGAAACATATAAAATTTGGGTTCTTTCCGAAATTGAATTCTTTATGCAAATTAATAATTAGTATTCATGTTGACAGCTTGAAAAATATTGTTACTATTGCCTAACAAGTCATGTTCATGTTTTCATTCACTTATAATGTATGGTCTCTTACTGACAAACGTGACTGAAAAGGTTTGCTTAAATTTAGATCAGATACTATTTTGGTTTTATGGTTGTTTTAGTTGCACATTTTGATCTGGTTTACAGCCAGGGTCGTAATGTGACTGACCACAATAAGCATCACCAGCTGTGTTTGTCAGAACTTATTCTTTATATAAATCTCTTTGTTTTTTTCTTTCAACATATTTTATGCCAAATGGCTAAGTCACATGCGGGCGCACTGGGTCAATGTTACTCAGAGGTTCATCATTTAGTTCCAGCACTTTATTTTCTTCTACATCGGCTTCTACACAATTATTTCACATTTCTGGTTTACTCTAGCTGTATTCACATGGAGACCCTGTTTAGGGATTTTACATAGAATTGTGACCTCTCTTTTCTGTCCTTTTCACATTTATCTCCTGCTTTCTGGATTCCAGAAAACATTAGGGTGCAGGAGGTAGGGAATAGCCAGGAGATGTTGGATTATGGCACATAGAGGCTCATTTGTTGCTCACTCAGATATGAGATGCTTCATTGGGCTAAGAAAATTACTCTGCCACAAGAAGTTGAAGTAACAGTGGGAAATGCTCAAACCTGTCCTACTGACTGCACCTTTAAAGTCATACAATTATCCCAGTCAAGTAGACAAAAATCTCCCCAAAAATGCTCCAACCAACTAAATGATAAATAACAAATAAGGCTGAAACAAGAGGGCCCTTTATCATAGAGATTTGGCTGCATGGAAGCTTTAGTCCACACTGATGCCTCTATTCTCCCAGAGAGTCCATATTATTACATATCATAAGCATGGCCTGAGCCTCCATGTTATTACGTGTCCTAAGCATGGCCTGAGTCTCGATGTTATTACCTGTCCTAAACATGGCCTGAGAGTCCATGTTATTACCTGTACAAAGAATGGCCTGAGCCTTCAAGTTATTACTTGTCGTAAGCATGGCCTGAACCTCCAAGTTATTACCTGTCCTAAGCATGGCCAGGGCCTCCATGTTATTACGTGTCCTAAGCATGGCCTGAGCCACCATGTTATTACCTGTCTTAAGCATGGCCTGAGCCTCCATATTATTACCTGTCCTAAGCATGGCCTGAGCTTCCATGTTATTACTTGTCCTAAGCATGGCCTTAGCCTCCAAGTTATTACCTATCCTAAGCATGGCCTGAGCCTCCATTTTATTAACTGTCCTAAGCATAACAAGAGGCTCCATGTTATTACCTGCCCTAAGCATGGCCTGACCCTCCATGTTATTACCTGCCCTAAGCATAGCCTGATGCTCCATGTTATTACCTGTCCTAAGCATGGCATGAGCCCCCATGTTATTACCTGTCCTAAGCATGGCCTGATCCTCCATGTTATAACCTGTACTAAGCATAGCCTGAGCCTCAGTGTTATTACGAGTTCTAAGCATGGTGTGAACCTACATGCTACTACCTGTCCTAAGCATGGCTTTAGCCTCTATGTTAATATATGTCCTAAGCATGGCCTGAGCATCCATATTATTACCTGTCCTAAGCATGACCTGATCCTCCATGTTATTACCTGTCGTAAGCATAGCCTGAGCCTCCATGTTATTACCTATCCTAAGCATGATCTAAGCCTCCATGTTATTACCTATCTTAAGCATGGTTTGGGCCTTTATGTTATTACCTTTCCTAAGCATTGCCTGATCCCTTATGTTATTACCTGGCCTAAGCATGGCCCGAGCCTCCATGTTATTACTTGTCCTAAACATGGCCTGAGCCTTCATGTTCTCACCTGCCGTAACCATGGCCTGAACCTCCATGTTACTACTGTCCGAAGCATGGCCTGAGCCTCCATATTATTACTTGACCTAAGCATGGCCTGAGCCTTCATGTTATTACCTGTTCTAAGCATGGCTTGAGCTTCCATGTTATTACCTGTCCTAACAATGGCCTGAACCTCCATTTTACTACTGTGCTAAGCATGGCCTGAGCCACTATGTTACTACCTGTCCCAAGCAAGGCCTAAGCCACCATGTTATTACTTGTCCTAAGCATGGCCTGAGCCTCTGTGTTACTACTTCTCCTAAGCATGGCCTGAGACTCCATGTTATTACCTGCCTTAAGCATGGCCTGAGCCTCCATGTTATTACCTGCCCTAAGCATGGTCTGAGCCTCCATGTTATTACATGCTCTAAGCATGGCCTGAGCCTCTGTGTTATTACCTGTCCTAAGCACAGCCTGAGCCTCCATGTTATTATCTGTCATAAGCATGGCCTGACCCCCCATGTTATTACCTGTCCTAAGCATGGCCTGATCCTCCATGTTATTACCTGTCGTAAGCATGGCCTGAGCCTCCATGCTATAATCTATCCTAAGCATGGCCTGAGCCTCCATGTTATTACCTGAACTAAGCATAGCCTGAGCATCTGTGTCATTACCTGTCCTAAGCATGGCCTGAGCCTCCATGTGATTACCTGTCCTAAGCAAGGCCTGAGCCTTCATGTTATTAACTGTACTAAGCATAGCCTGAGCCACTGTGTTATTACCTGTACTAAGCATAGCCTGAGCCTCTGTGTTATTACCTGTCCTAAGCATGGCTTTAGCCCATATGTTAATATATATCCTAAGCATGGCCTGAGCATCCATGTTATAACCTGTCCTCAGCATGACCTGATCCTCCATGTTATTACCTGTCGTAAGCATAGCCTGAGCCTCCATGTTATTACCTATCCTAAGCCTGACCTGAGCCTCCATGTTATTACCTATCTTAAGCATGGTTTGAGCCTCTATGTTATTACCTGTCCTAAGCATGGCCTGATCCCTTATGTTATTACCTGGCCTAAGCATGGCCTGAGCCTCCATGTTATTACTTGTCCTAAACATGACCTGAGCCTTCATGTTATCACCTGCCATAACCATGGCCTGAACCTCCATGTTACTACTGTCCTAAGCATGGCCTGGGCCTCCATATTATTACCTGTCCTAAGCATGGCCTGAGCCTCCATGTGATTACCTGTCCTAAGCAAGGCCTGAGCCTTCATGTTATTAACTGTCCTAAGCATGGCCTGAGCGTTAATGTTATTACCTGTAGTAAGCATGGCCTGAAATTCCATGTTATTACCTGTCCTAATCATGGCCTGTGCCTCCATGTTATTAACTGTCCTAAGCATGGCCTGAGAATCCATGCTATTACTTGTTGTAAGCATGGCCTGAACCTCCATGTTACTATTGTCTTAGCATGGCCTGAGCCTCCATATTACTACCTGTCCTAAGCATGGCCTGAGCCTCCATGTTACTACCTGTCCTAAGCATGGCCTGAGCCTCCATGTTACTACCTGCCCTAAGCATGGCCTGAGCCTCCATGTTATTACCTGCCCTAAGCATGGCCTGATCCTCTGTGTTATTATCTTCCTAAGCATAGCCTGAGCCTCCAAGTTATTACCTGTTGTAAGCATGGCCTGAGCCTCCATGTTATTACCTGTCCAAAGCATGGCCTGATCCTCCATGTTATTACCTGTCGTAAGCATGGCCTGAGCCTCCATGTTATAACCTGTCCTAAGCATGGCCTGAGCCTCCATGTGATTACCTGTCCTAAGCATGGCCTGAGCCTTCATGTTATTATCTGTCCTAAGCATGGCCTGAGCATTAATGTTATTACCTGTAGTAAGCATGGCCTGAGATTCCATGTTATTACCTGTCCTAATCATGGCCTGTGCCTCCATGTTATTAACTGTCCTAAGCATGGCCTGAGAATCCATGCTATTACCTGTTGTAAGCATGGCCTGAGTCTCCATATTACTACCTATCCTAAGCATGGCCTGAGCCTCCATGTTACTACCTGTCCTAAGCATGGCCTGAGCCTCCATGTTACTACCTGTCCTAAGCATGGCCTGATCCTCCATGTTATTAGCTGTCCAAAGCATAGCCTGAGTGTCTGTGTTATTACCTGTCCTAAGCATAGCCTGAGCCTCCATGTTATTACCTTTCCTAAGCATTGCCTGAGCCTCCATGTTATTACCTGTTCTAAGCATGGCCTGAGCCTCCATGTTATTACCTGTTCTAAGCAAGGCCCAAGCCCCCATATAATTAGCTGTCCTAAGCATAGCCTGAGCCTCAGTGTTATTACCTGTCCTAAGCATGGCCCGAGCCTCCGTGTTATTACCTGTCCTAAGCATGGCCTGAGTCTCCATGTTATTACCTGTCATAAGCATGGCCTGAGCCTCCATGTTATTACCTGTCCTAAACATAGCCTGAGCCTTCATGTTATTACCTGTCCTAAGCATGGCCTGAGCCTTCATGTTACTACCTGTCCTAAGCATGGCCTGAGCCTCCATGTTATTACCTGCCCTAAGCATGGCCTGAGCCTCCATGTTATTACCTGCCCTAAGCATGGCCTGATCCTCTGTGTTATTACCTTCCTAAGCATAGCCTGAGTCTCCATGTTATTACCTGTTGTAAGCATGGCCTGAGCCTCCATGTTATAACCTGTCCTAAGCATGGCCTGAGCCTCCATGTTACTACCTGTCCTAAGCATAGCCTGAGCCTCCGTGTCATTACCTGTCCTAAGCATGGCCTGAGCCTCCATATTATTACCTGTCATAAGCATGGCCTGAGCCTCCATGTTATAAATGTCCTAAGCATGGCCTAAGACTCCATGCTATTACCTGCCCTAAGCATGGCCTGAGGCTCCATGTTATTACATGTCCTAAGCATGGCCCTGGCCTCTGTGTTATTACCTGTCATAAGCATGGCCTGAGCCTTTATGTTATTACCTGTCCTAAGCATGGCCTGAGCCTCCATGTTATTACCTGTCCTAAGCATGGCCTGAGCCTCCATGTTAATACCTGTCATAAAAATGGCTTGAACCTCCATGTTACTACTGTCCTAAGCATGGCCTGAGCCTCTATGTTACTACATGTCCCAAGTATGGTCTGAGCCTCCATGTTATTACCAGTCCTAAGCATGGCCTTAGCCTCCATGTTATTACCTGCCCTAAGCATGGCCTGAGCCTCTGTGTTATTACCTGTCCTAAGTATAGCCTGAGCCTCCATGTTATGACCTGTCCTAAGCATGGCCTGAGCCTCCATGTTATTTCTAGTCCGAAGCATGGCCTGACCCTCCATGTTATTCCCTTTCCTATACATTGCCTGAGCCTCCATGTTATTACCAGTCCTAAGCATAGCCTGAGCCTCAGTGTTATTACCTGTCCTAAGCATGGCCTGAGGTTCCATGTTATTACCTGTACTAAGCATGGCCTGAGCCTCCATGTTATTACCTGTCCTAAGCATGGCCTGAGCTTTCATATTATTACCTGTCCTAAGCATTGCCTGAGCCTCCATGTTATTACCTGTCTTAAACATAGCCTGAGCCTCTATGTAATTTCCTGTCCTAAGCATGGCCTCAGGCTCCATGTTATTACCTGCCCTAAGCATGGCCTGAGCCTCCATGTTATTAGCTGTCCTAAGCATGGCCTGAGAGTCCAGGTTATTACCTGTACTAAGCATGGCCTGAGCCTCCATTTTATTACCTGTCTTTAGCATAGCCTGAGCCTCGATGTTATTACCATTTCCTAAGCATGGCCCAAGCCTCCATGTTTTTACCTGTCCTAAGCATGGCCTGAGTCTCCATGTTACTACCTGTCATAAGCATGGCTGAGCCTGCATGCTGTTACCTGTCCTAGGCATGGTCTGAGCCTTCATGTTATTACCTGTCCTAAGCATGGCCTGAGCCTCCATCTTATTACCTGTCCTAAGCATAGCCTGAGCCATCATGGTATTACCATTTCCTAAGCATGGCCTGGGCCGTCATGTTATTACCATTTCCTAAGCATGGCCTGAGCCTCTATGTTATTACCTGCCCTAACCATTGCTGGAGCCTCCAAGTTATTACCTGTGCTAAGCATGGTCTGAGCCTCCATCTTATTACCTGTCATAAGCATTGCCTGAGCCCCCATGTTATTACTTGTCCTAAACATTGCCTGAGCCTTCATGTTATTACCTGTCCTAAACATGGCCTGAACTTCCATGTTATTACCTTTCCTAAGCATGGCCTGAGCCTCTATGTTATTACCTGTCCTAAGCATGGCCTGAGCCTCAATGTTATTACCATTTCCTAAGCATGGCCTGAGCCTCCATGTTATTACCTGTCCTAAGTATAGTCTGAGCCTCTATGTTATTACCTGTCCTAAGCATGGTCTGAGCCTCGATGTTATTACCATTTCCTAAGCATGGCCTGAACCTCCATGTTACTACCTGCCCTAATCATGGCCTAAGCCTCCATGTTATTAACTGTCCTAAGCATGGCCCGAGCCTCCATGTTACTACCTGTCGTAAGCATGGCTGAGCCTGCATGCTATTACCTGTCCTAGGCATGGTCTGAGCCTTCATGTTATTACTTGTCCTAAGCATGGCCTGAGCCTCCATCTTGTTACCTGTCCTAAGCATAGCCTGAGCCATCGTGGTATTACAATTTCCTAACCATGGCCTGAGCCGTCATGTTATTACCATTTCTTAAGCATGGCCTAAGCCTCTATGTTATTACCTGCCCTAACCATGGCTGGAGCCTCCAAGTTATTACATGTGCTAAGCATGGCCTTAGCCTCCATCTTATTACCTGTCGTAAGCATTGCCTGAGCCCCCATGTTATTACTTGTCCTAAACATTGCCTGAGCCTTCATGTTATTAACTGTCCTAAACATGGCCTGAACTTCCATGTTATTACCTGTCCTAAACATGGCCTGAACTTCCATGTTATTACCTGTTGTAAGCATAGCTTGAGCCTCCATGTTATTACCTGTCCTTAGCTTGGCCTGATTCTTTATGTTATTACATGTCATAAGCATGGCATGAGCTTCCATGTTACTACTGTCCTAAGCATGGCCTGAGCCTCCATGTTACTACCGGTCCTAACCACGGGCTGAGCCTCCATGTTATTACCTGTCCTAAGCATGGCCTGAGCCTTCATGTTATTACCTGTCCTAAGCATGGCCTGAGCCTCCATGTTATTACCTGTCCTAAGCATAGCCTAAACTTCCAAGTTATTACCTGTCCTAAGCATGGCCTGAACTTCCATGATATTACCTGTCCTAAGCATGGTCTGAGCCTCCATGGTATTACCTGCCCTGAGCATGGCCTGAAACTCCATGCTATTACCTGTCCTACACATGGTCTGAGCCTCCATGTTTTTACTTGTCCTAAGCATGGCCTGAGCCTCCATTTTATTACGTGTCCTAAGCATGGCCAGAGCCTCTGTGTTATTACTTGTCCTAAGCATGGCCTGAGCCTCCATGTTATTACTTGTCCTAAGCTTGGCCTGAGCCTCCATGTTATTACCTGTCGTAAGCATAGCCTGAGCCTCCATGTTATTACCTGTCCTTAGTTTGGCCTGATTCTTCATGTTATTTCCTGTCATAAGCATGGCGTGAGCTTCCATGTTATTACTGTCCTAAGCATGGCCTGAGCCTCCATGTTACTATCTGTCCTAACCACGGGCTGAGCCTCCATGTTATTATCTGTCCTAAGCATGGCCTGAGCCTCCATGTTACTACCTGTCCTAACCATGGGCTGAGCCTCATTGTTATTACCTGTCCTAAGCATAGCCTAAACTTCCAGGTTATTACCTGTCCTAAGCATGGCCTGAACTTCCATGATATTCCCTGTCCTAAGTGTGGTCTGAGCCTCCATGGTATTACCTGTACTGAGCATGGCCTGAGACTCCATGTTATTACCTGTCGTACACATGGTCTGAGCCTCCATGTTTTTACTAGTCCTAAGCATGGCCTGAGCCTCCATGTTATTACGTATCCTAAGCATGGCCTGAGCCTCTGTGTTATTACTTGTCCTAAGCATGGCCTGAGCCTCCATGTTATTACCTGTCCTGAGCTTGGCCTGAGCCCCCATGTTATTACCTGTCCTAAGCATGGCCTGAGCCTTCATGCTATTACCTGTCCTAAGCATGGCCTGAGCCTCCATATTATTACCTGTCCTAAGCATAGCCTAAACTTCCAAGTTATTACTTGTCCTAAGCATGGCCTGAACTTCCATGATATTACCTGTACTAAGCATGGTCTGAGCCATCATGGTATTACCTGTCATAAGCATGGCCTGAGCCTTCATGTTATTACCTGTCCTACACATGGCTGAGCCTCAATGTTATTAACTCTCTTAAGCATGATCTGAGCTTCCATGTTATTACCTGTCATAAGCATGGCTTGATCCTCCATGTTACTACTGTCCTAAGCATGGTCTGAGCCTCTATTTTACTACTTGTCCCAAGCATGGCCTGAGGCTCCATGTTTCTACTTGTCCTAAGCATGGCCAGAGCCTCCGTTTTACTACCTGTCCTAAGCACAGCTGAGCCTCCATGTTATAACCTGCCCTAAGCATGGCCTGAGCCTCCATGTTATAACCTGCCCTAAGCATGGCATGAGCCTCTGTGTTAGACCTGCCCTAAGCATGGCCTGTGCCTCCATGTTATTACCTGTCCTTAGCTTGGCCTGATCCGTCATGTTATTACCTGTCATAAGTATGGCCTGAACCTCCATGTTACTACTGTCCTAAGCATGGCCTTAGCCTTCATGTTATTACCTGTCCTAACCATGGCCTGAGCCTCCATGTTATTACGTGTTCTAAGCATGGCCTGAGCCTCCATGTTAGTACATGTCCTATGCATGGCCTGAGCCTTCATGTTATTACCTGTCCTAAACATGGCCTGAGCTTCCGTGTTATTACCTGTCCTAAGCATGGCCTGAGCCTTCATTTTATTACCTGTCCTAAGCATGGCCTGAGCTTCCAGGTAATTACCTATCCTAAGCATGGTCTGAGCCTCCATGATATTAACACTCCTGAGCATGGCCTGAGCCTCCATGTTATTACCTGTCATAAGCATTTCCTGAACCTCCATGTTACTACTATCCTAAGCATGGCCTGAGCCTGCATGTTACTACCTGTCCTAACCATGGTCTGAGCCTCCATGTTATTAAGTGTCATAAGCATGGCCTGAGCATCTGTGTTATTACCTGTCCTAAGCATGGCCTGAGCGTCTATGTTATTACCTGCCATAAGCATGGCCCGAGCCTCCATGTTATTACCTGTCCTAAGCATGGCCTGAGCCATCATGCTATTACCTGCCCTACGCATGGCCTGAGCCTGCATGTTAATGCCTGTCCTAACCATGGCCTGAATCTACATGGTATTACATGCCCAAAGCATGGCCTGAGCCTTAATGTTATTACCTGTCCTAAGCATGGCCTCAGCTTCCATGTTATTACCTGTCATAAGCATGGCCTGAACCTCCATGTTACTACTGTCCTAGGCATGGCCTGAGACTCTATGTTACTACCTGTCTCAAGCATGGCCTGAGCCTCCATGTTATTACTTGTCCTAAGCATGGCCTGAGCCTCTGTGTTACTACCTTTGCTAAGCATGGCTGAGCCTCCATGCTATTACCTGCCCTAAGCATGGCCTGAGCCTCCATGTTATTACCTGCCCTAAGCATGGCCTGAGTCTCTGTGTTATTACCTGTCCTAAGCATAGTCTGAGCCTCCATGTTATTATCTGTCCTAAGCATGGCCAGAGACTCCATGTTATTACCTGTGTTAAACATGGCCTGAGCCTCCATGTTATTACCAGTCCTAAGCATGGCCTGAGCCTCTATGTTATTACCTCTCCTAAGCATAGCCTGAGCCTCTGTGTCATTACCTGTCCTAATCATGGGCTGAGCCTCCATGTTATTACCTGTCAAAAGCATGGGTTGAGCCTTCATGTTATGACCTGTCCTAATCATAGTGTGAGCCTCCGTGTCATTACGTGTCCTAAGCATGGCCTGAGTCTCCATGTTATTACATGTCCAAAGCATGGCCTGAGCCTCCATGTTATTATATGTCCAAAGCATTGCCTGTGCCTCCATGATATTACCTGTCCTAAGCATCACCTCAGCCTTGATGTTATTACCTGTACTAAGCATGGCCTGAGGCTCCATGTTATTACCTGTTATAAGCATGGTCTGAGCCTTCATGTTATAACCTGTCTAAAGCATGGCCTGAGCCTTCATGTTATTACCTGTTCTAAGCATTGCCTGAGCCTCAATGTTATTACCTGTCCTAAGCCTTGCCTGAGCCTCCATGTTATTACCTGTCCTAAGCATGGCCTGAGAGTCCATGTTATTATCTGTCCTAAGCATGGCCTGAGCCTCCATTTTATTATCTGTCTTTAGAATAGCCTGAGCCTCCATGTTTCTACCTGTCCTAAGCATTGCCTGAGCCTTTATGTTGTTACCTTTCTAAGCATGGCATGAGCCTCCATGTTATTACCTGCCCTAAGCATACCCTGAGCCTTTATGTTATTACCTGTCCTAATCATGGCCTGAGCCTCAGTGTTATTACCATTTCCTAAGCATGGCCTGAGCCTCCATGTTATTACCTGGCCTAAACATGGCCTGAGCCTCCGTGTTATTACCTGTCCTAAGCATGGCCTGAGCCTCCATGTTATTACCTGTCCTAGGCATGGTCTGAGCCTTCATGTTATTACCATTTCCTAAGCATGGCTTGAGCCTCCATGTTATTACCTGCCCTAATCATGGCTGGAGCCTCCATGAAATTCCCTGTGCTAAGCATGGCCTGAGCCTCCATGTTATTACCTGTCATAAGCATTGCCTGAGCCTCCATGTTATTACTTGTCCTAAGCATGGGCTGAGCCTTCATGTTGTTACCTGTCCTAAGCATGGCCTGATCCTCCATGTTATTACCTGCCATAAGCATAGCCTGAGCCTCCATGTTATTACCTGTCCTTAGCTTGGCCTGATCCTTCATGTTATTACCTGTTGTAAGCATGGCCTGAGCCTCCATTTACTACCTGTCCTAACCATGGTCTGAGCCTCCAAGGTATTACCTGTCCTAAGCATGGCCTGATCCTCCATGTTATTACCTGTCGTAAGCATGACCTGAACCTCCATGTTATAACCTGTCCTAAGCATGGCCTGAGCCTCCATGTTATTACCTGTGCTAAGCATAGCCTGAGCCTCCATGTTATTACCTGCCCTAAGCATGGCCTGATCCTCTGTGTTATTACCTTCCTAAGCATAGCCTGGGCCTCCATGTTATTACCTGTCATAAGCATGGCTTGAGCCTCCATGTTATAACCTGTCCTGAACAGGGCCTAAGCCTCCATGTTATTACCTGTCCTAAGCATAGCCTGAGCCTCCGTGTCATTACCTGTCCTAAGCATGGCCTGAGTCTCCATATTATTACCTGTCATAAGCATGGCCTGAGCCTCCATGTTATAAATGTCCTAAGCATGGCCAAAGACTCCATGCTATTACCTGCCATAAGCATGGCCTGAGGCTCCATGTTATTACATGTCCTAAGCATGGCCCTGGCCTCTGTGTTATTACCTGTCATAAGCATGGCCTGAGCCTTTATGTTATTACCTGTCCTAAGCATGGCCTGAGCCTCCATGTTATTACCTGTCCTAAGCATGGCCTGAGCCTCCATGTTTATACCTGTCATAAAAATGGCTTGAACCTCCATGTTACTACTGTCCTAAGCATGGCCTGAGCCTCCATGTTACTACGTGTCCCAAGTATGGTCTGAGCCTCCATGTTATTACCTGTCCTACGCATGGCCTGAGCCTCCATGTTATTACCTGCCCTAAGCATGGCCTGAGCCTCTGTGTTATTACCTGTCCTAAGCATAGCCTGAGCCTCCATGTTATTACCTGTCCTAAGGATGGCCTGAGTCTCCATGTTATTTCTAGTCCTAAGCATGGCCTGACCCTCCATGTTATTACCTGTCCTATACATTGCCTGAGCCTCCATGTTATTACCAGTCCTAAGCATAGCCTGAGCCTCAGTGTTATTAACTGTCCTAAGCATGGCCTGAGGTTCCATGTTATTACCTGTACTAAGCATGGCCTGAGCCTCCATGTTATTACCTGTCCTAAGCATGGCCTGAGCTTTCATATTATTACCTGTCCTAAGCATTGCCTGAGCCTCCATGTTATTACCTGTCTTAAACATAGCCTGAGCCTCTATATAATTTCCTGTCCTAAGCATGGCCTCAGGCTCCATGTTATTACCTGCCCTAAGCATGGCCTGAGCCTCCATGTTATTAGCTGTCCTAAGCATGGCCTGAGAGTCCAGGTTATTACCTGTACTAAGCATGGCCTGAGCCTCCATTTTATTACCTGTCTTTAGCATAGCCTGAGCCTCGATGTTATTACCATTTCCTAAGCATGGCCTAAGCCTCCATGTTTTTACCTGTCCTAAGTATAGTCTGAGCCTCTATGTTATTACCTGTCATAAGCATGGCTGAGCCTGCATGCTGTTACCTGTCCTAGGCATGGTCTGAGCCTTCATGTTATTACCTGTCCTAAGCATGGCCTGAGCCTCCATCTTATTAACTGTCCTAAGCATAGCCTGAGCCATCATGGTATTACCATTTCCTAAGCATGGCCTGGGCCGTCATGTTATTACCATTTCCTAAGCATGGCCTGAGCCTCTATGTTATTACCTGCCCTAACCATGGCTGGAGCCTCCAAGTTATTACCTGTGCTAAGCATGGTCTGAGCCTCCATCTTATTACCTGTCATAAGCATTGCCTGAGCCCCCATGTTATTACTTGTCCTAAACATTGCCTGAGCCTTCATGTTATTACCTGTCCTAAACATGGCCTGAACTTCCATGTTATTACCTTTCCTAAGCATGGCCTGAGCCTCTATGTTATTACCTGTCCTAAGCATGGCCTGAGCCTCAATGTTATTACCATTTCCTAAGCATGGCCTGAGCCTCCATGTTATTACCTGTCCTAAGTATAGTCTGAGCCTCTATGTTATTACCTGTCCTAAGCATGGTCTGAGCCTCGATGTTATTACCATTTCCTAAGCATGGCCTGAACCTCCATGTTATTACCTGCCCTAATCATGGCCTAAGCCTCCATGTTATTAACTGTCCTAAGCATGGCCCGAGCCTCCATGTTACTACCTGTCGTAAGCATGGCTGAGCCTGCATGCTATTACCTGTCCTAGGCATGGTCTGAGCCTTCATGTTATTACTTGTCCTAAGCATGGCCTGAGCCTCCATCTTATTACCTGTCCTAAGCATAGCCTGAGCCGTCGTGGTATTACAATTTCCTAAGCATGGCCTGAGCCGTCATGTTATTACCATTTCTTAAGCATGGCCTAAGCCTCTATGTTATTACCTGCCCTAACCATGGCTGGAGCCTCCAAGTTATTACATGTGCTAAGCATGGCCTGAGCCTCCATCTTATTACCTGTCGTAAGCATTGCCTGAGCCCCCATGTTATTACTTCTCCTAAACATTGCCTGAGCCTTCATATTATTAACTGTCCTAAACATGGCCTGAGTTTTCATGTTATTACCTGTCCTAAGCATAGCCTGAGCTTCCATGTTATTACCTGTCGTAAGCATAGCCTGAGCCTCCATGTTATTACCTGTCCTTAGCTTGGCCTGATTCTTCATGTTATTACCTGTCATAAGCATGACATGAGCTTCTATGTTACTACTGTCCTAAGCATGGCCTGAGCCTCCATGTTACTATCCTAACCACGGGCTGAGCCTCCATGTTATTACCTGTCCTAAGCATAGCCTAAACTTTCAAGTTATTACCTGTCCTAAGCATTGCCTGAACTTCCAAGATATTACCTGTCCTAAGCATGGTCTGAGCCTCCATGGTATTACCTGTCCTGAGCATGGCCTGAGCCTCCATGCTATTACCTGTCCTACACATGGTCTGAGCCTCCATGTTTTTACTTGTCCTAAGCATGGCCTGAGCCTCCATTTTATTACGTGTCCTAAGCATGGCCAGAGCCTCTGTGTTATTACTTGTCCTAAGCATGGCCTGAGCCTCCATGTTATTACCTGTCATAAGCTTGGCCTGAGCCTCCATGTTATTACCTGTCGTAAGCATAGCCTGAGCCTCCATGTTATTACCTGTCCTTAGTTTGGCCTGATTCTTCATGTTATTTCCTGTCATAAGCATGGCGTGAGCTTCCATGTTATTACTGTCCTAAGCATGGCCTGAGCCTCCATGTTACTATCTGTCCTAACCACGGGCTGAGCCTCCATGTTATTATCTGTCCTAAGCATGGCCTGAGCCTCCATGTTACTACCTGTCCTAACCATGGGCTGAGCCTCCATGTTATTACCTGTCCTAAGCATAGCCTAAACTTCCAAGTTATTACCTGTCCTAAGCATGGCCTGAACTTCCATGATATTACCTGTCCTAAGCATGGTCTGAGCCTCCATGGTATTACCTGTACTGAGCATGGCCTGAGCCTCCATGTTATTACCTGTCGTACACATGGTCTGAGCCTCCATGTTTTTACTGGTCCTAAGCATGGCCTGAGCCTCCATGTTATCACGTGTTCTAAGCATGGCCTGAGCCTCTGTGTTATTACTTGTCCTAAGCATGGCCTGAGCCTCCATGTTATTACCTGTCCTAAGCTTGGCCTGAGCCTCCATGTTATTACCTGTCCTAAGCATGGCCTGAGCCTTCATGCTATTACCTGTCCTAAGCATGGCCTGAGCCTCCATATTATTACCTGTCCTAAGCATAGCCTAAACTTCCAAGTTATTACTTGTCCTAAGCATGGCGTGAACTTCCATGATATTACCTGTCCTAAGCATGGTCTGAGCCATCATGGTATTACCTGTCATAAGCATGGCCTGAGCCTTCATGTTATTACCTGTCCTACACATGGTCTGAGCCTCAATGTTATTAACTCTCTTAAGCATGATCTGAGCTTCCATGTTATTACCTGTCATAAGCATGGCTTGATCCTCCATGTTACTACTGTCCTAAGCATGGTCTGAGCCTCTATTTTACTACTTGTCCCAAGCATGGCCTGAGGCTCCATGTTTCTACTTGTCCTAAGCATGGCCTGAGCCTCCGTTTTACTACCTGTCCTAAGCACAGCTGAGCCTCCATGTTATAACCTGCCCTAAGCATGGCCTGAGCCTCCATGTTATAACCTGCCCTAAGCATGGCATGAGCCTCTGTGTTAGACCTGCCCTAAGCATGGCCTGTGCCTCCATGTTATTACCTGTCCTTAGCTTGGCCTGATCCGTCATGTTATTACCTGTCATAAGTATGGCCTGAACCTCCATGTTACTACTGTCCTAAGCATGGCCTTAGCCTTCATGTTATTACCTGTCCTAACCATGGCCTGAGCCTCCATGTTATTACGTGTTATAAGCATGGCCTGAGCCTCTGTGTTAGTACTTGTCCTATGCATGGCCTGAGCCTTCATGTTATTACCTGTCCTAAATATGGCCTGAGCTTCCGTGTTATTACCTGTGCTAAGCATGGCCTGAGCCTTCATTTTATTACCTGTCCAAAGCATGGCCTGAGCCTCCATGATATTACCTGTCCTAAGCATGGTCTGAGCCTCCATGATATTACCATTCCTGAGCATGGCCTGAGCCTCCATGTTATTACCTGTCATAAGCATTTCCTGAACCTCCATGTTACTAATCTCCTAAGCATGGCCTGAGCCTGCATGTTACTACCTGTCCTAACCATGGCCTGAGCCTCCATGTTATTAAGTGTCCTAAGCATGGCCTGAGCCTCTGTGTTATTACCTGTCCTAAGCATGGCCTGAGCATCTATGTTATTACCTGCCATAAGCATGGCCAGAGCCTCTATGTTATTACGTGTCCTAAGCATGGCCTGAGCCATCATGCTATTACCTGCCCTAAGCATGGCCTGAGCCTGCATGTTAATGCCTGTCCTAACCATGGCCTGAATCTACATGGTATTACATGCCCAAATCATGGCCTGAGCCTTAATGTTATTACCTGCCTTAAGCATGGCCTCAGCTTCCATGTTATTACCTGTCATAAGCATAGCCTGAACCTCCATGTTACTACTGTCCTAGGCATGGCCTGAGAATCTAAGTTACTACCTGTCTCAAGCATGGGCTGAGCCTCCATGTTATTACTTGTCCTAAGCATGGCCTGAGCCTCTGTGTTACTACCTTTGCTAAGCATAGCTGAGCCTCCATGCTATTACCTGCCCTAAGCATGGCCTGAGCCTCCATGTTATTACCTGCCCTAAGCATGGCCTGAGTCTCTGTGTTATTACCTGTCCTAAGCATATCCTGAGCCTCCGTGTTATTATCTGTCCTAAGCATGGCCTGAGACTCATTGTCATTACATGTGTTAAACATGGCCTGAGCCTCCATGTTATTACCAGTCCTAAGCATGGCCTGAGACTCTATGTTATTACCTCTCCTAAGCATAGCCTGAGCCTCCGTGTCATTACCTGTCCTAATCATGGGCTGAGCCTCCATGTTATTACCTGTCCAAAGCATGGGTTGAGCCTTCATGTTATGACCTGTCCTAAGCTTAGCCTGAGCCTCCGTGTCATTACGTGCCCTAAGCATGCCCTGAGTCTCCATGTTATTACATGTCCTAAGCATGGTCTGAGCCTCCATGTTATTACATGTCCTAAGCATTGCCTGAGCATCAATGATACTACCTGTCCTAAGCATCGCCTCAACCTTGATGTTATTACCTGTACTAAGCATGGCCTGAGGCTCCATGTTATTACCTGTTATAAGCATGGTCTGAGCCTTCATGTTATAACCTGTCCTAAGCATGGCCTGAGCCTTCATGTTATTACCTGTTTAAGCATTGCCTGAGCCTCAATGTTATCACCTGTCCTAAGCCTTGCCTGAGCCTCCATGTTATTACCTGTCCTAAGCATGGCCTGAGAGTCTAAGTTATTATCTGTCCTAAGCATGGCCTGAGCCTCCATTTTATTATCTGTCTTTAGAATAGCTTGAGCCTCCATGTTTCTACCTGTCCTAAGCATGGCCTGAGCCTTTATGTTGTTACCTTTCTAAGCATGGCATGAGCCTCCATGTTATTACCTGTCCTAAGCATACCCTGAGCCTTTATGTTATTACCTGTCCTAAGCATGGCCTGAGCCTCAGTGTTATTACCATTTCCTAAGCATGGCCTGAGCCTCCATGTTATTACCTGCCCTAAACATGGCCTGAGCCTCCATGTTATTACCTGTCCTAAGCATGGCCTGAGCCTCCATGTTATTATCTGTCCTAGGCATGGTCTGAGCCTTCATGTTATTACCTGTCCTAAACATGGCTTGAGCCTCCATGTTATTATCTGCCCTAATCATGGCTGGAGCCTCCATGAAATTACCTGTGCTAAGCATGGCCTGAGCCTCCATGTTATTACCTGTCATAAGCAATGCCTGAGCCTCCATGTTATTACTTGTCCTAAGCATGGTCTGAGCCTTCATGTTATTACCTGTCCTAAGCATGGCCTGATCCTCCATGTTATTACCTGCCATAAGCATAGCCTGAGCCTCCATGTTATTACCTGTCCTTAGCTTGGCCTGATCCTTCATGTTATTACCTGTTGTAAGCATGGCCTGAGCCTCCATGTTACTACTGTCCTAAGCATGGCCTGAGCCTCCATTTCCTACCTGTCCTAACCATGGTCTGAGCCTCCAAGGTATTACCTGTCCTAAGCATGGCCTGATCCTCCATGTTATTACCTGTCATAAGCATGGCCTGAACCTCCATGTTATAACCTGTCCTAAGCATGGCCTGAGCCTCCATGTTATTACCTGTACTAAGCATAGCCTGAGCCTCCGTGTCATTACCTCTCCTAAACATGGCCTGAGGTTACATATTATAAACTGTCCTAAGCATTGCCTGAGCTTCCATGTTATTACATGTCATAAGCATAGCCTGAGCCTCCATGTTATTACCTGTCCTTAGCTTGGCCTGATCCTTCATGTTATTACCTGTTGTAAGCATGGCCTGAGCCTCCATGTTACTACTGTCCTAAGCATGGCCTGAGCCTCCATTTACTACCTGTCCTAACCATGGTCTGAGCCTCCAAGGTATTACCTGTCCTAAGCATGGCCTGAGTCTCCATGGTATTACTTGTCCTAAGCAAGGCCTGAGCCTCAATGTTATTACCATTTTCTAAGTATGGCCTGAGTCTCCATGTTATTATGTGTCATAAGCATGGCCTGAGCCTCCATGTTATTACCTGTCCTAAACATAGCCTGAGCCTTCATGTTATTAACTGTCCTAAGCATTGCCTGAGCCTTCTTGTTACTATCTGTCCTAAGCATGGCCTGAGCCTCCATGTTATTACCTGCCCTAAGCATGTCCTGAGCCTCCATGTTATTACCTGCCCTAAGCATGGCCTGATCCTCTGTGTTATTACCTTCCTAAGCATAGCCTGAGCCTCCAAGTTATTACCTGTCGTAAGCATGGCCTTTGCCTCCATGTTATTACCTGTCATAAGCATGGCCTGAACCTCCATCTTATAACCTGTCCTAAGCATGGCCTGAGCCTCCATGTTATTACCTGTACTAAGCATAGCCTGAGCCTCCGTGTCATTACCTCTCCTAAGCATGGCCTGAGCCTCCATGTTATTACCTGTCATAAGCATGGCCTGAACCTCCATCTTATAACCTGTCCTAAGCATGGCCTGAGCCTTCATGTTATTGACTGTCCTAAGCATGGCCTGAGCGTTAATGTTATTACCTGTAGTAAGCATGGCCTGAAATTCCATGTTATTACCTGTCCTAATCATGGCCTGAGCCTCCATGTTATTACCTGTCCTAAGCATGGCCTGAGGCTCCATGTTATTACCTGTCCTAAGCATGGCCTGAACCTCCATGTTACTACTGTCCTAAGCATGGCCTGAGCCTCCATGTTACTACCTGTCCTAACCATGGCCTGATCCTCCATGTTATTAGTTGTCCTAAGCATGGCCTGAGCCTCCATGTTACTACCTGTCCTAACCATGGCCTGAGAATTCATGTTATTACTTGTCCTAAGCATGGCCTGAGCCTTCATGTTATTACTTGTCCTAAGCATGGCCTGAACCTTTATGTTATTTCCTGTCCTAAGCATGGCCTGAGCTTCCAGGTAATTACCTATCCTAAGCATGGTCTGAGCCTCCATGATATTAACACTCCTGAGCATGGCCTGAGCCTCCATGTTATTACCTGTCATAAGCATTTCCTGAGCCTTCATTTTATTACCTGTCCTAAGCATGGCCCCAGCCTCCATGATATTACCTGTCCTAAGCATGGCCTGAGCCTCCATGTTAATACCTGTCCTAAGCATGGCCTGAGCCTCCATGTTATTACCTGTCCTAAGCATGGCCTGAGCCTCCATGTTATTACCTGTCCTAAACATGGCCTGAGCCTCCATGATATTACCTGTCCTAAACATGGCCTGAGCCTCCATGTTATTACTTGTCCTAAGCATAGCATGAGCCTCCGTGTTATTACCTGTCCTAAGCATGGCCTGAGCCTCCATGTTATTACCTGTCCTAAGCATGGCCTGTGCCACCATGTTATTACCTGTTCTAAGCATAGCCTGAGCCTCAGTGTTATTACCTGTCCTAAGTATGGCCTGATCCTCCATGATATTACTTGTCATAAGCATGGCCTGAGACTCCATGTTATTACCTGTCCTAACCATGGCCTGAGCCTCTTTGTTATTACCTGTCCTAAGCATGGCATGAGCCTCAATGTTATTACCTGTCCTGAGCATGGCCTGAGCCTCCATATTATTACCTGTCATAAGCATGGCCTGAGCCTCCATATTATTACCTGTCATAAGCATGGCCTGAGCCTCCATGTTATTACCTGTCGTAAGTATGGCCTGAGCCTCCATGTTATAACCTGTCCTAAGCATGGCCTGAGCCTCCATGTTATTACCTGTCCTAAGCATTGCCTGAGCCCCCATGTTATTACTTGTCCTAAGCATGGCCTGAGCCTTCATGTTATTACCTGTCCTAAGCATGGCCTGAGCCTCCATGTTATTACCTGTCCTAAGCATGGCCTGAGCCTCCATGTTATTACCTGTCCTAAGCATGGCCTGAGCCTCCATGTTATTACCTGTCCTAAGCATGGCCTGAGCCTCCATGTTATTACCTGTCCTAAGCATGGCCTGAGCCTTCATGTTATTACCTGTCCTAAGCATGGCCTGAGCCTCCATGTTATTACCTGTCCTAAGCATGGCCTGAGCCTCCATGGTATTACCTATCCTGAGCATGGCCTGAGCCTCCATGTTATTACCTGTCATAAGCATGGCCTGAGCCTTCATGTTATTACCTGTCCTAAGCATGGCCTGAGCCTCCATGATATTACCTGTCCTAAGCATGGCCTGAGCCTCCATGTTATTACCTGTCCTAAGCTTGGCCTGAGCCTCCATGTTATTACCTGTCCTAAGCATGGCCTGAGCCTCCATGTTATTACCTGTCCTAAGCATGGCCTGAGCCTCCATGTTATTACCTGTCCTGAGCATGGCCTGAGCCTCCATGTTATAACCTGTCCTAAGCATGGCCTGAGACTCGATGTTACTACCTGTCCTAAGCATGGCCTGAGCCTCCATGTTATTACTTGTCCTACGCATGGCCTTAGCCTTCATGTTATTACCTGTCCTAAACATGGCCTGAACTTCCATGTTATTACCTGTCGTAAGCATAGCCTGAGCTTCCATGTTATTACCTGTCCTAAACATGGCCTGAGCATCCATGTTATTACCTTTCCTTAGCATGGGCTGAGCCTTCATGTTATGACCTGTCCTAAGCATCGCCTGAGCCTCCATGTTATTACCTGTCCTAAGCATGGCCTGAGCCTCCATGTTATTACCTGTCCTAAGCATGGCCTGAGCCTCCATGTTAATACCTGTCTTAAGCATGGCCTGAGCCTCCATGTTATTGCCTGTCCTAAGCATGGCCTGAGCCTCTGTGTTATTACTTGTCCAAAGCATGGCTTGAGCCTCCATGTTATTACCTGTCCTAAGCTTGGCCTGAGCCTCCATGTTATTACCTGCCCTAAGTATGGCCTGAGCCTCCATGTTAATGCCTGTCCTAAGCATGGCCTGAACCTACATGGTATTACCTGCCCAAAGCATGGCTTGAGCCTCAATGTTATTACCTGTCCTAAGCATGGCTTGAGCCTTCATTTTATTACCTGTCCTAAGCATGGCCTGATCCTCCATGATATTACCTGTCCTAAGCATGGCCTGAGCCTCCATGTTATTACATGCCCTAAGCATGGCCTGAGCCTCTGTGTTATTACCTGTCCTAAGCATGGCCTGAGCCTCCATGTTATTACCTGTCCTAAGCATGGCCTGAGCCTCCATGGTATTACCTGTCTTGAGCATGGCCTGAGCCTCCATGTTATTACCTGTCGTAAGCATGGCCTGAGCCTTCATGTTATTACCTGTCCTACACATGGTCTGAGCCTCCATGTTTTTACTTGTCCTAAGCATGGCCTGAGCCTCCATGTTATTACCTGTCCTAAGCTTGGCCTGAGCCTCCATGTTAGTACCTGTCCTAAGCATGGCCTGAGCCTTCATGCTATTACCTGCCCAAAGCATGGCATGAGCCTTCATGTTATTACCTATCCTAAGCATGGCCTGAGCCCCATGTTATTACCTGTCCTAAGCATGGCCTGAGCTTCCATGTTATTACCTGTCCAAAGCATGGCCTGAGCCTCCATGATATTACCTGTCGTAAGCATGGCCTGAGCCTTCATGTTATTACCTATCCTAAACATGGCCTGAGCTTCCATGTTATTACCTGTCCTAAGCATAGCCTGAGCTTCCATGTTATTACCTGTCCAAAGCATGGCCTGAGCCTCCATGTTATTACCTTTCCTTGGCTTGGTCTGAACCTGCATGTTATTACCTGTCGTAAGCATGGACTGACCCTGCATGTTATTACCTGTCGTAAGCATGGACTGACCCTCCATGTTTCTACTGTCCTAACCATGGCCTGAGCATTCATGTTAATGTTATTACTTGTCCTAAGCATGGCCTGAGCCTTCATGTTATTACTTGTCCTAAGCATGGCCTGAACCTTTATGTTATTGCCTGTCCTAAGCATGGCCTGAGATTCCAGGTAATTACCTATCCTAAGCATGGTCTGAGCCTCCATGTTACTACCTGCCCTAAGCATGGCCTGAGCATCCATGTTACTCCCTGTCCTAAGCATGGCCTGAGCCTCCATCTTACTACATGTCCTAAGCATGGCCTGAGCATCCATGTTATTACCTGTCCTAAGCATAGCCTGAGCCTCCATGTTATTTCCTTTCCTAAGCATTGCCTGAGCTTCCACGTTATTACCTTCCCTAAGCATGGCCTCAGCCTCCATGTTATTACCTGTTGTAAGCATAGCCGGAGGCTCTTTGTTATTACCTGTCCTAAGCATGGCATGAGCCTCTGTGTTATTACCTTCCCTAAGCATGACCTGATCCTCCATGTTATTACATGTCCTAATCATGGCCCGGGCCTCCATGTTATTACCTGTCATAAGCATGGCCTGAGCCTCCATGTTATTACCTGTCCTAACCATGGCCTAAGCCTTCATGTTATTACCTGTCCTAAGCATGGCCTGAGCCTTCCTGTTATTACCTGTCCTAAGCATGGCCTGAGCTTCCATGTTATTACCTGTCCTAAGCATGGCCTGAGCCTCCATGTTATTACCTGTCCTAAGCATGGCCTGAGCCTCCATGTTATTACCTGTCCTAAGCATGGCCTGAGCCTCCATGTTATTACCTGTCCTAAGCATGGCCTGAGCCTCCATGTTATTACCTGTCCTAAGCATGGCCTGAGCCTCCATGTTATTACCTGTCCTAAGCATGGCCTGAGCCTCCATGTTATTACCTGTCCTAAGCATGGCCTGAGCCTCCATGTTATTACCTGTCCTAAGCATGGCCTGAGCCTCCATGTTATTACCTGTCCTAAGCATGGCCTGAGCCTCCATGTTATTACCTGTCCTAAGCATGGCCTGAGCCTCCATGTTATTACCTGTCCTAAGCATGGCCTGAGCCTCCATGTTATTACCTGTCCTAAGCATGGCCTGAGCCTCCATGTTATTACCTGTCCTAAGCATGGCCTGAGCCTCCATGTTATTACCTGTCCTAAGCATGGCCTGAGCCTCCATGTTATTACCTGTCCTAAGCATGGCCTGAGCCTCCATGTTATTACCTGTCCTAAGCACGGGCTGAGCCTCCATGTTATTACCTGTCATAAGCATGGCCTGAACCTTCATGTTATTACCTGTCCTAAGCATGGCCTGAGCCTCCATGTTATTACCTGTCCTAAGCATGTTCTGAGCCTCCATGATATTACCTGTCCTAAGCATGGCCTGAGCCTCCATGTTATTACCTGTCCTAAGCATGGCCTGAGCCTCCATGTTATTACCTGTCCTAAGCATGGCCTGAGCCTCCATGTTATTACCTGTCCTAAGAATGGCCTGAGCCTCCATGATATTACCTGTCCTAAGCATGTTCTGAGCCTCCATGATATTACCTGTCCTAAGCATGGTCTGAGCCTCCATGGTATTACCTGTCTTGAGCATGGCCTGAGCCTCCATGTTATTACCTGTCCTAAGCATGGCCTGAGCCTTCATGCTATTAACTGCCCAAAGCATGACCTAAGCCTCAATGTTATTACCTGTTGTAAGCATAGCCGGAGCCCCCATGTAATTACCTGTCCTAATCATAGCCTGAGACTCCAAGTTATTACCTGTCATAAGCATGGCCTGAGCCTCCATGTTATTACTTGTCCTAAACATGGCCTGAGCCTTCATGTTATTACCTGTCCTAAGCAAGGCCAGAACCTCCATGTTATCACCTGCCCTAAGCATGGCCTGACCTTTCATGTTATTACCTGTCCTAAGCATGGCCTGACCTTCCATGTTATTACCTGTCCTAAGCATGGCCTGAGCTTCCAGGTTATTACCTGTCCTAAGTATGGTCTGAGCCTCCATGTTATTACCTGTCCAAAGCATGGCCTGAACCTCCATGTTACTACTCTCCTAAGCATAGCCTGAGCCTCCATGTTACTACCTGTCCTAACCATGGCCTGAGCCTCCATGTTATTACGTGTCCTAAGCATGGCCTGAGCCTCCATGTTATTACCTGTCCTAAGCATGGCCTGAGCCTCCATGTTATTACCTGTCCTAAGCATGGCCTGAGCCTCCATGTTATTACCTGTCCTAAGCATGGCCTGAGCCTCCATGTTATTACCTGTCCTAAGCATGGCCTGAGCCTCCATGTTATTACCTGTCCTAAGCATGGCCTGAGCCTCCATGTTATTACCTGTCCTAAGCATGGCCTGAGCCTCCATGTTATTACCTGTCCTAAGCATGGCCTGAGCCTCCATGTCATTACCTGTCCTAAGCATAGCCTGAGCCTTTATGTTATTACCTGTCCTAAGCATGGCCTGAGCCTCGATATTATTACCATTTCCTAAGCATGGCCTAAGCCTCCATGTTATTAACTGTCCTAAGCATGGCCTGAGAATCCATGCTATTACCTGTTGTAAGCATGGCCTCAACCTCCATGTAATTACCTGTCCTAAGCATGGCCTGTGCCTCCATGTTATTACCTGTCCTAAGCTTGGCCTGAGCCTCCATGTTATTACCTGTCCTAAGCATGGCCTGAGCCTTCATGTAATTACCTGTCCTAATCATGCCCTGAACCTCCATGTTACCACTGTCCTAAGCATGGCCTGAGCCTCCAGGTTACTACCTGACCTAACCATGGCCTGAGCCTCCATGTTATTACTTGTCCTAAACATGGCCTGAGCCTTCATGTTATTACCTGTCCTAAGCAAGGCCAGAACCTCCATGTTATCACCTGCCCTAAGCATGGCCTGACCTTCCATGTTATTACCTGTCCTAAGCATGGCCTGACCTTCCATGTTATTACCTGTCCTAAGCATGGCCTGGGCTTCCAGGTTATTACCTGTCCTAAGCATGGTCTGAGCCTCCATGTTATTACCTGTCCAAAGCAAGGCCTGAACCTCCATGTTACTACTCTCCTAAGCATAGCCTGAGCCTCCATGTTACTACCTGTCCTAACCATGGCCTGAGCCTCCATGTTATTACATGTCCTAAGCATGGCCTGAGCCTCCATATTATTACCTGTCCTAAACATGGCCTGAGCTTCCATGTTATTACCTGTCCTAAGCATAGCCTGAGCTTCCATGTTATTACCTGTCCTAAGCATGGCCTGAGCCTCCATGTTATTACCTTTCCTAAGCATTGCCTGAGCCTCCACGTTATTACCTGCCCTAAGCATGGCCTGAGCCTCCATGTAATTAGTGTCCTAAGCATGGCCTAAGCCTCCATGTTATTACCTGTCATAAGCATGGCCTGAGCCTCCATGTTATTACCTGTCCTAACCATGGCCTGAGCCTTCATGTTATTACCTGTCCTAAGCATGGCCTGAGCCTCCATGTTATTACCTGTCCTAAACATGGCCTGAGCCTCCATGTTATTACTTGTCCTAAGCATAGCATGAGCCTCCATGTTATTACCTGTCATAAGCATGGCCTGAACCTTCATGTTATTACCTGTCCTAAGCATTGCTTGAGCCTCCATGTTATTACCTGTCCTAAGCATAGCCTGAGCCTCTGTGTTATTACCTGTCCTAAGCATGGCCTGAGCCCCCTTCTTATTACCTGCCCTAAGCATGGCCTGAGCCTCCATGTTATTACCTGTCCTAAGAATGGCCTGAGCCTCCATGATATTACCTGTCCTAAGCATGTTCTGAGCCTCCATGATATTACCTGTCCTAAGCATGGTCTGAGCCTCCATGTTATTACCTGTCCTAAGCATGGCCTGAGCCTCCATGTTATTACCTGTCCTAAGCATGGCCTGAGCCTCCATGTTATTACCTGTCCTAAGCATGGCCTGAGCCTCCATGTTATTACCTGTCCTAAGCATGGCCTGAGCCTCCATGTTATTACCTGTCCTAAGCATGGCCTGAGCCTCCATGTTATTACCTGTCCTAAGCATGGCCTGAGCCTCCATGTTATTACCTGTCCTAAGCATGGCCTGAGCCTCCATGTTATTACCTGTCCTAAGCATGGCCTGAGCCTCCATGTTATTACCTGTCCTAAGCATGGCCTGAGCCTCCATGTTATTACCTGTCCTAAGCATGGCCTGAGCCTCCATGTTATTACCTGTCCTAAGCATGGCCTGAGCCTCCATGTTATTACCTGTACTAAGCATGGCCTGATCCTCCATGATATTACCTGTCATAAGCATGGCCTGAGCCTCCATGTTATTACCTGTCCTAACCATGGCCTAAGCCTTCATGTTATTACCTGTCCTAAGCATGGCCTGAACCTTCATGTTATTACCTGTCCTAAGCATGGCCTGAGCCTCCATGTTATTACCTGTCCTAAGCATGGCCTGAGCCTCCATGTTATTACCTGTCCTAAGCATCGCCTGAGCCTCTGTGTTATTACCTGTCCTAAGCATGGCCTGAGCATCTGTGTTATTACCTGTCCTAAGCATGACCTGAGCATCCATGTTATTACATGTCCTAATCATGGCCTGAGCCTCCATGTTATTACCTGTCCTAAGCATAGCCTGAGCCTCTGTGTTATTACCTGTCCTAAGCATGGCCTGAGGCTCCATGCTATTACCTGTCCTAAGCACGGCCTGAGCCCTCATGTTATTACCTGTCCTAAACATGGCCTGAGCCTGCATGTTATTACCTGTCCTAAGCAAGGCCAGAACCTCCATGTTATCACCTGTCCTAAGCATGGCCTGACCTTCCATGTTATTACCTGTCCTAAGCATGGCCTGAGCCTCCATGTTATTACCTGTCCTAAGCATAGCCTGAGCCTCCATGTTATTACCTTTCCTAAGCATTGCCTGAGCGTCCACGTTATTACCTGCCCTAAGCATGGCCTGAGCCTCCATGTAATTAGTGTCCTAAGCATGGCCTGACCCTCCATGTTATTACCTGTCCTAAGCATGGTCCGAGCCTCTGTTTTATTACCTGTCCTAAGTATGGCCTGATCCTCCATGATATTACCTGTCATAAGAATGGCCTGAGCCTCCATGTTATTACCTGTCCTAACCATGGCCTAAGCCTTCATGTTATTACCTGTCCTAAGCATGGCCTGAGCCTCCATGTTATTACCTGTCCTAACCATGGCCTAAGCCTTCATGTTATTACCTGTCCTAAGCATGGCCTGAACCTTCATGTTATTACCTGTCCTAAGCATGGCCTGAGCCTCCATGTTATTACTGTCCTAAGCATGGCCTGAGCCTCCATGTTATTACCTGTCCTAAGCATGGCCTGAGCCTCCATGTTATTACCTGTCCTAAGCATGGCATGAGCCTCCATGTTATTACCTGTCCTAAGCATGGCCTGAGCCTCCATGTTATTACCTGTCCTAAGCATGGCCTGAGCCTCCATGTTATTACCTGTCCTAAGCATGGCCTGAGCCTCCATGTTATTACCTGTCCTAAGCATGGCCTGAGCCTCCATGTTATTACCTGTCCTAAGCATGGCCTGAGCCTTCATGTTACTACCTGTCCTAAGCATGGCCTGAGCCTCCATGTTATTACCTGCCATAAGCATGGCCTGAGCCTCCATGTTATTACCTGTCCTAAGCATGGCCTGAGACTCCATGTTATTACCTGTCCTAAACATAGCCTGAGCCTTCATGTTATTACCTCTCCTATGCATGGCCTGAGCCTTCATGTTATTACCTGTCCTATGCAAGGCCTGAGCCTTCATGTTACTACCTGTCCTAAGCATAGCCTGAGACTCCAAGTTATTACCTGTCATAAGCATGGCATGAGCCTCCATGTTATTACCTGTCCTAAGCATGGCCTGAGCCTCCATGTTATTACCTGTCTTTAGCATAGCCTGAGCCTCGATGTTATTACCATTTCCTAAGCATGGCCTGAGCCTCCATGTTATTACCTGTCCTAAGCATGGCCTGAGCCTCCATGTTATTACCTGTCCTAAGCATGGCCTGAGCCTCCATGTTATTACCTGTCCTAGGCATGGCCTGAGACTCTATGTTACTACCTGTCTCAAGCATGGCCTGAACCTCCATGTTATTACCTGCCCTAACCATGGCCTGAGTCTCCATGTTATTACATGTCCTAAGCATGGCCTGAGCCTCCATGTTATTACCTGTCCTAAGCATTGCCTGAGCCTCCATGATATTACCTGTCCTAAGTATTGCCTCAGCCTTGATGTTATTACCTGTACTAAGCATGGCCTGAGCCTCCATGTTATTACCTGTCCTAAGCATGGCCTGAGCCTCCATGTTATTACCTGTCCTAAGCATGGCCTGAGCCTCCATGTTATTACCTGTCCTAAGCATGACATGAGCCTCCATGTTATTACCCATCTTAAGCATGGTTTGAGCCTCTGTGTTATTACCTTTCCTAAGCATTGCCTGAGCCTCCACGTTATTACCTGCCCTAAGCATGGCCTGAGCCTCCATGTTATTACCTGTCGTAAGCATGGCCTGAGCCTCCATGTAATTACCTGTCCTAATCATGCCCTGAGCCTCCATGTTATTAACTGTCCTAAGCATGGCCTGGGACTCCATGCTATTACCTGTCCTAAGCATGGCCTGAACCTCCATGTTACTATTGTCCTACGCATGGCCTGAGCCTCCATCTTACTACATGTCCTAAGCAGGGCCTGATCCTCCATGTTATTACCTGTCCTAAGCATGGCCTGAGCCTCCATGGTATTACCTGTCCTAAACATGGCCTGAGCCTCCATGATATTACCTGTCGTAAGCATGGCCTGAGCCTTCATGTTATTACCTGTCCTAAACATGGCCTGAGCTTCCATGTTATTACCTGTCCTAAGCATAGCCTGAGCTTCCATGTTATTACCTGTCCTAAGCATGGCCTGAGCCTCCATGTTATTACCTTTCCTTGGCTTGGCCTGAACCTGCATGTTACTACCTGTCGTAAGCATGGACTGACCTTCCATGTTACTACTGTCCTAAGCATGGCCTGAGCCTCCATGTTACTACCTGTCCTAACCATGGCCTGAGAATTCATGTTATTAACTGTCATAAGCACGGCCTGAGCCTTTATGTTATTACCTGTTCTAAGCATGGCCTGAGCCTCCATGTTATTACCTCTCTTAAGCATGGCCTGAGCCTCCATGTTACTACCTGTCCTAACCATGGCCTGAGAATTCATGTTATTACTTGTCCTAAGCATGGCCTGAGCCTTCATGTTATTACTTGTCCTAAGCATGGCCTGAACCTTTATGTTATTACCTGTACTAAGCAAGGCCTAAGCCTCCATTTTATTACCTGTCTTTAGCATAGCCTGAGCCTCCATTTTATTACCTGTCCTAAACATGGCCTGAGCCTTTATGTTATTACTGGCTCTAAGCATGGCCTGAGCCTCCATGTTATTACCTGTCCTATGCATGGCCTGAGCCTTCATGTTATTACCTGTCCTAAGCATGGCCTGAGCCTCCATGTTACTACCTGCCCTAACCATGGCCTAAGCCTCCATGTTATTACCTGTCCTAAGCATGGTCTGAGACTCCATGTCATTACCTGTCGTAATCATGGCTGAGCCTGTATGTTATTACCTGTCCTAGGCATGGTCTGAGACTCCATGTCATTACCTGTCCTAAGCATGGCCTGAGCCTCCATGTTATCACGTGTTCTAAGCATGGCCTGAGCCTCCATGTTATTACCTGTCCTAAGCATGGCCTGAGCCTCCATGTTATTACCTGTCCTAAGCATGGCCTGAGCCTCCATGTTATTACCTGTCCTAAGCATGGCCTGAGCCTCCATGTTATTACCTGTCCTAAGCATGGCCTGAGCCTCCATGTTATTACCTGTCCTAAGCATGGCCTGAGCCTCCATGTTATTACCTGTCCTAAGCATGGCCTGAGCCTCCATGTTATTACCTGTCCTAAGCATGGCCTGAGCCTCCATGTTATTACCTGTCCTAAGCATGGCCTGAGCCTCCATGTTATTACCTGTCCTAAGCATGGCCTGAGCCTCCATGTTATTACCTTCCTAAGCATGGCCTGAGCCTTCATGTTATTACCTGTCCTATGCATGGCCTGAGCCTTCATGTTACTACCTGTCCTAAGCATGGCCTGAGCCTCCATGTTATTACCTGTCATAAGCATGGCATGAGCCTCCATGTTATTACCTGTCCTAAGCATGGCCTGAGCCTCCATGTTATTACCTGTCGTAAGCATGGCCTGAGCCTCCATGTTATAAAATGTCCTAAGCATGGTCTGAGCCTTCATGTTATTGCCTGTCCTAAACATGGCTTGAGCCTCCATGTTATTACCTGTCCTAAGCATAGCCTGAGCTTCCACGTTATTACCTGCCCTAAGCATGGCCTGAGCCTCCATGTTATTACCTGTCGTAAGCATTGCCTGAGCCTCCATGTAATTACCTGTCCTAATCATGGCCTGACCCTCCATGTTATTAACTGTCCTAAGCATGGCCTGAGGCTCCATGCTATTACTTGTCCTAAGCATTGCCTGAGCCTCCATGTTACTATTGTCCTTAGCATGGCCTGAGCCTCCATGTTACTACCTGTCCTAAGCATGGCCTGAGCCTCCATGTTACTACCTGTCCTAAGCATGGCCTGAGCATCCATGTTTCTCCCTGTCCTAAGCATGGCCTGAGCCTCCATCTTACTACATGTCCTAAGCATGGCCTGAGCCTCCATGTTATTACCTGTCCTAAGCATGGCCTGAGCCTCCATGTTATTACCTGTCCTAAGCATGGCCTGAGCCTCCATGTTATTACCTGTCCTAAGCATGGCCTGAGCCTCCATGTTATTACCTGCCATAAGCATGGCCTGAGCCTCCATGTTATTACCTGTCCTAAGCATGGCCTGAGCCTCCATGTTATTACCTGTCGTAAGCATTGCCTGAGCCTCCATGTAATTACCTGTCCTAATCATGGCTTGACCCTCCATGTTATTACCTGTCCTAAGCATGGCCTGAGCCTCCATGTTATTACCTGTCCTAAGCATGGCCTGAGCCTCCATGTTATTACCTGTCCTAAGCATGGCCTGAGCCTCCATGTTATTACCTGTCGTAAGCATTGCCTGAGCCTCCATGTAATTACCTGTCCTAATCATGGCCTGACCCTCCATGTTATTACCTGCCCTAAGCATGGCCTGAGCCTCCATGTTATTACCCGTCTTAAGCATGGTTTGAGCCTCTGTATTATTACCTGTCCTAATCATGGATTGAGCCTCCATGTTAGTAACTGTCCTAAGCATGGCCTGAGCCTCCATGTTATTACCTGTCCTAAGCATAGCCTGAGCCTCCATGTTATTCCCTGTCCTAAGCATTGCCTGAGCCTCCACGTTATTACCTGCCCTAAGCATGGCCTGAGCCTCCATGTTATTACCTGTCGTAAGCATGGCCTGAGCCTCCATGTAATTACCTGCCCTAACCATGGCCTGAGCCTCCATGTTATTACCTGTCCTAAGCATGGCATGAGCCTCCATGTTATTACCTGTTGTAAGCATGGCTGAGCTTCCATGTTATTACCTGTCCTAGGCATGGTCTGAGCCTTCATGTTATTACCTGTCCTAAGCATAGCCTGAGTCTCCATGTTATTACCTGTTGTAAGCATGGCGTGAGCCTCCATGTTATAACCTGTCCTAAGTATGGCCTGAGCCTCCATGTTATTACCTGTCCTAAGCATGGCCTGAGCCTCCATGTTATTAACTGTCATAAGCACGGCCTGAGCCTTTATGTTATTACCTGTTCTAAGCATGGCCTGAGCCTCCATGTTATTAACTGTCATAAGCACGGCCTGAGCCTTTATGTTATTACCTGTTCTAAGCATGGCCTGAGCCTCCATGTTATTACCTGTCCTGAGCATGGCCTGAGCCTCCATGTTATAACCTGTCCTAAGCATGGCCTGAGACTCCATGTTACTACCTGTCCTAAGCATTGCCTGAGCCTCCATGTTATTACCTGTCCTAAGCATGGCCTGAGCCTCCATGTTATTACCTGTCCTAAGCATTGCCTGAGCCTCCACGTTATTACCTGCCCTAAGCATGGCCTGAGCCTCCATGTTATTACCTGTCGTAAGCATTGCCTGAGCCTCCATGTAATTACCTGTCCTAATCATGTCCTGACCCTCCATGTTATTAACTGTCCTAAGCATGGCCTGAGGCTCCATGCTATTACTTGTTGAAAGCGTGGCCTGAACCTCCATGTTACTATTGTCCTTAGCATGGCCTGAGCCTCCATGTTACTACCTGTCCTAAGCATGGCCTGAGCATCCATGTTACTATCTGTCCTAAGCATGGCCTGAGCCTCCATGTTATTACCTGTCCTAAGCATGGCCTGAGCCTCCATGTTATTACCTGTCCTAAGCATAGCCTGAGCCTCCATGTTATTTCCTTTCCTAAGCATTGCCTGAGCTTCCACGTTATTACCTGCCCTAAGCATGGCCTCAGCCTCCATGTTATTACCTGTTGTAAGCATAGCCGGAGCCCCCATGTTATTACCTGTCCAAAGCATGGCCAGAGCCTCTGTTTTATTACCTGTCCTAAGTATGGCCTGATCCTCCATGATATTACTTGTCATAAGCATGGCCTGAGACTCCATGTTATTACCTGTCCTAACCATGGCCTGAGCCTCTTTGTTATTACCTGTCCTAAGCATGGCCTGAGCCTGCATTTACTACCTGTCCTAACCATGGTCTGAGCCTCCATGTTATTACCTGTCCTAAGTATGGCCTGAGCCTCCATGGTATTTCCTGTCCTAAGCATGGCCTGAGCCTCCATGGTATTACCTGTCCAAAACATGGCCTGAGCCTCCATGATATTACCTGTCATAAGCATGGCCTGAGCCTTCATGTTATTACCTGTCCTAAACATGGCATGAGCCTTCATGTTAATACCTGTCTTAAGCATGGCCTGAGCCTCCATGTTATTGCCTGTCCTAAGCATGGCCTGAGCCTCTGTGTTATTACTTGTCCAAAGCATGGCTTGAGCCTCCATGTTATTACCTGTCCTAATCATGTCCTGAGCCTCCATGTTACTACCTGCCCTAAGCATGGCCTGAGCATCCATGTTACTCCCTGTCCTAAGCATGGCCTGAGCCTCCATCTTACTACATGTCCTAAGCAGGGCCTGATCCTCCATGTTATTAGTTGTCCTAAGCATTGCCTGAGCATCCATGATATTACCTGTCCTAAGCATCGCCTGAGCCTCCATGTTATTACCTTTCCTAAGCATGGCCTGAGCCTCCATGTTATTACCTTCCCTAAGCATGGCCGGAGCCCCCATGTTATTACCTGTCCTAATCATGGCCTGACCCTCCATGTTATTACCTGTCCTAAGCATGGCCTGAGCCTCCATGTTACTACCTGTCCTAAGCATGGCATGAGCCTCCATGTTATTACCTGTCCTAAGCATGGCCTGAGCCTCCATGTTATTACCTGTCGTAAGCATGGCCTGAGCCTCCATGTAATTACCTGTCCTAATCATGTCCTGACCCTCCATGTTATTAACTGTCCTAAGCATGGCCTGAGGCTCCATGTTATTACCTGTCCTAAGCATAGCCTGAGCCTCCATGTTATTACCTTTCCTAAGCATTGCCTGAGCTTCCACGTTATTACCTGCCCTAAGCATGGCCTGAGCCTCCATGTTATTACCTGTCGTAAGCATTGCCTGAGCCTCCATGTAATTACCTGTCCTAAGCATGGCCTGAGCCTCCATGTTATTACCTGTCCTAAGCATGGCCTGAGCCTCCATGTTATTACCTTTCCTAAGCATTGCCTGAGCCTCCACGTTATTACCTGCCCTAAGCATGGCCTGAGCCTCCATGTTATTACCTGTCGTAAGCATGGCCTGAGCCTCCATGTAATTACCTGTCCTAATCATGTCCTGACCCTCCATGTTATTAACTGTCCTAAGCATGGCCTGAGGCTCCATGCTATTACCTGCCCTAAGCATGGCCTGAGCATCCATGTTACTCCCTGTCCTAAGCATGGCCTGAGCCTCCATCTTACTACATGTCCTTAGCATGGCCGGAGCCTCCATGTTACTACCTGCCCTAAGCATAGCCTGAGCATCCATGTTACTCCCTGTCCTAAGCATGGCCTGAGCCTCCATCTTACTACATGTCCTAAGCATGGCCTGAGCCTCCATGTTATTACCTGTACTAAGCATGGCCTGAGCCTCCATGTTATTACCTGTACTAAGCATGGCCTGAGCCTCCATGTTATTACATGCCCTAAGCATGGCCTGAGCCTCCATGGTATTACCTATCCTGAGCATGGCCTGAGCCTCCATGTTATTACCTGTCCTAAGCATGGCCTGAGCCTTCATGTTATTACCTGTCCTAAGCATAGCCTGAGCCTCCATGTTATTATCTATCCTAAGCATGGCCTGAGTCTCCATGTTATTACCTGTCTTAAATATGGCCTGAGCCTCCATGTTATTATCTGCCCTAAGCATAGCCTGAGCCTCCGTGTTATTACCTGTCCTAAGCATGGCCTGAGCCTCCATGTTATTACCTGTCCTAAGCATGGCCTGAACCTTCATGTTATTACCTGTCCTAAGCATGGCCTGAGCCTCCATGTTATTACCTGCCATAAGCATGGCCTGAGACTCCATGTTATTACCTCCTAAGCATAGCCTGTGCCTCCCTGTTACTACCTGTCCTAAGCATGGCCTGAGCCTCCATGTTATTACCTGTCATAAGCATGGCCTGAGCCTCCATGTTATTACCTGTCCTAAGCATGGCCTGAGCCTTCATGTTATTACCTGTCCTAAGCATGGCCTGAGCCTCCATTTTATTACCTGTCCTAAACATGGCCTGAGATTCCAGGTAATTACCTAGCCTAAGCATGGCCTGACCCTCCATGTTATTACTTGTCCTAACCATGGCCTGAGCCTTCATGTTATTACCTGTCCTAAGCATGGCCTGAGCCTTCATGTTACTACCTGTCCTAAGCATGGCCTGAGCCTCCATGTTGTTACCTGCCCTAAGCATAGCCTAAGCCTCCATGTTATTACATGTCCTAAGCATGGCCTGAGCCTCTATGTTATTACCTGTCCTAAGCATGGCCTGAGCCTCAATGTTATTACTTGTCCTAACCATGGCCTGAGCCTTCATGTTATTACCTGTCCTAAGCATGGCCTGAGCCTTCATGTTACTACCTGTCCTAAGCATGGCCTGAGAATCCATGCTATTACCTGTCCTAAGCATGGCCTGAGCCTCCATGTTATTACCTGTCCTAAGCATGGCCTGAGCCTCCATGTTATTACCTGTCCTAAGCATGGCCTGAGCCTCCATGTTATTACCTGTCCTAAGCATGGCCTGAGCCTTCATGCTATTACCTGTCCTAAGTATGGCCTGAACCTCCATGTTACTACTGTCCTAAGCATGGCCTGAGCCTCCAGGTTACTACCTGACCTAAACATGGCCTGAGCCTTCATGTTATTACCTGTCCTAAGCAAGGCCAGAACCTCCATGTTATCACCTGCCCTAAGCATGGCCTGACCTTTCATGTTATTACCTGTCCTAAGCATGGCCTGGGCTTCCAGGTTATTACCTGTCCTAAGCATGGTCTGAGCCTCCATGTTATTACCTGTCCAAAGCAAGGCCTGAACCTCCATGTTACTACTCTCCTAAGCAAAGCCTGAGCCTCCATGTTACTACCTGTCCTAACCATGACCTGAGCCTCCATGTTATTACATGTCCTAAGCATGGCCTGAGCCTCTGTGTTATTACCTGTCCTAAACATGGCCTGAGCTTCCGTGTTATTACCTGTCCTAAGCATGGCCTGAGCCTTCATTTTATTACCTGTCCTAAGCATGGCCTGAGCCTCCATGATATTACCTGTCCTAAGCATGGCCTGAGCCTCCATGTTAAAACCTGTCATAAAAATGGCTTGAACCTCCATGTTATTACTGTCCTAAGCATGGCCTGTGCCTCACAGTTATTACTTGTCCTAAGCATGGCCTTAGCTTTCATGTTATTACCTGTCCTAAACATGGCCTGAGCTTCCATGTTATTACCTGTCCTAAGCATAGCCTGAGCTTCCATGTTATTACCTGTCCTAAGCATAGCCTGAGCTTCCATGTTATTACCTGTCCTAAGCATGGCCTGAGCCTCCATGTTATTACCTTTCCTAAGCATGGCCTGAGCCTCCATGTTATTACCTGTCCTAAGCATGGCCTGAGCCTCCATGTTATTACCTGTCCTAAGCATGGCCTGAGCCTCCATGTTATTACCTGTCCTAAGCATGGCCTGAGCCTCCATGTTATTACCTGTCCTAAGCATGGCCTGAGCCTCCATGTTATTACCTGTCCTAAGCATGGCCTGAGCCTCCATGTTATTACCTGTCCTAAGCATGGCCTGAGCCTCCATGTTATTACCTGTCCTAAGCATGGCCTGAGCCTCCATGTTATTACCTGTCCTAAGCATGGCCTGAGTCTCCATGTTATTACATGTCCTAAGCATGGCCTGAGCCTCCATGTTATTACGTGTCCTAAGCATTGCCTGAGCATCCATGATATTACCTGTCCTAAGCATCGCCTCAGCCTTGATGTTATTACCTGTACTAAGCATGGCTGAGGCTCCATGTTATTACCTGTCCTAAGCATGGCTGAGGCTCCATGTTATTACCTGTTAGAAGCATGGTCTGAGCCTTCATGTTATAACCTGTCCTAAGCATGGCCTGAGCCTCCATGTTATTACCTGTCCTAAGCATGGCCTGAGAGTCTATGTTATTATCTGTCCTAAGCATGGCCTGAGCCTCCATGTTATTACCTGTCCTAAGCATGGCCTGAGCCTCCATGTTATTACCTGTCCTAAGCATGGCCTGAGCCTCCATGTTATTACCTGTCCTAAGCATGGCCTGAGCCTAAGCATGGCCTGAGCCTCCATGTTATTACCTGTCCTAAGCATGGCCTGAGCCTCCATGTTATTACCTGTCCTAAGCATGGCCTGAGCCTCCATGTTATTACCTGTCCTAAGCATGGCCTGAGCCTCCATGTTATTACCTGTCCTAAGCATGGCCTGAGCCTCCATGTTATTACCTGTCCTAAGCATGGCCTGAGCCTCCATGTTATTACCTGTCCTAAGCATGGCCTGAGCCTCCATGTTATTACCTGTCCTAAGCATGGCCTGAGCCTCCATGTTATTACCTGTCCTAAGCATGGCCTGAGCCTCCATGTTATTACCTGTCCTAAGCATGGCCTGAGCCTCCATGTTATTACCTGTCCTAAGCATGGCCTGAGCCTCCATGTTATTACCTGTCCTAAGCATGGCCTGAGCCTCCATGTTATTACCTGTCCTAAGCATGGCCTGAGCCTCCATGTTATTACCTGTCCTAAGCATGGCCTGAGCCTCCATGTTATTACCTGTCCTAAGCATGGCCTGAGCCTCCATGTTATTACCTGTCCTAAGCATGGCCTGAGCCTCCATGTTATTACCTGTCCTAAGCATGGCCTGAGCCTCCATGTTATTACCTGTCCTAAGCATGGCCTGAGCCTCCATGTTATTACCTGTCCTAAGCATGGCCTGAGCCTCCATGTTATTACCTGTCTGTCCTAAGCATGGCCTGAGCCTCCATGTTATTACCTGTCCTAAGCATGGCCTGAGCCTCCATGTTATTACCTGTCCTAAGCATGGCCTGAGCCTCCATGTTATTACCTGTCCTAAGCATGGCCTGAGCCTCCATGTTACTACCTGCCCTAACCATGGCCTAAGCCTCCATGTTATTACCTGTCCTAAGCATGGTCTGAGACTCCATGTCATTACCTGTCGTAATCATGGCTGAGCCTGTATGTTATTACCTGTCCTAGGCATGGTGTGAGCCTTCAATTTATTACCTGTCCTAAGCATGGCTTGAGCCATCATGTTATTACCCATGCTAAACATGGTCTGAGCCTCCATGTTATTACCTGTCCTAAGCATGGCCTGCGCCTCCATGGTATTACCTGTCCTAAACATGGCCTGAGCCTCCATGATATTACCTGTCCTAAACATGGCCTGAGCCTTTATGTTATTACTGGCTCTAAGCATGGCCTGAGCCTCCATGTTATTACCTGTCCTAAGCATAACCTGAGCCTCTATGTTATTACTTGTCCTAAGCATACCGTGAGCCTTTATGTTATTACCTGTCCTAAGCATCGCCTGAGCCTCCATGTTATTACCTGTCCTAAGCATGGCCTGAGCCTCCATGTTATTACCTGTCCTAAGCATGGCCTGAGCCTCCATGTTATTACCTGTCCTAAGCATGGCCTGAGCCTCCATGTTATTACCTGTCCTAAGCATGGCCTGAGCCTCCATGTTATTACCTGTCCTAAGCATGGCCTGAGCCTCCATGTTATTACCTGTCCTAAGCATGGCCTGAGCCTCCATGTTATTACCTGTCCTAAGCATGGCCTGAGGCTCCATGTTATTACCTGTCCTAAGCATAGCCTGAGCCTCCATGTTACTACCTGTCCTAAGCATGGCCTGAGCCTCCATGTTATTATCTGTCCTAAGCATGGCATGAGCCTTCATGTTATCACCTATCCTAAGCATGGCCTGAGCCCCGTGTTAATATATGTCCTAAGCATGGCCTGAGCATCCATATTATTACCTGTCCTAAGCATTGCCTGAGCCTTCACGTTATTACCTGCCCTAAACATGGCCTGAGCCTCCATGTTATTACCTGTCATAAGCAAGGCCTGAACCTCCATGTAATTACCTGTCCTAATCATGCCCTGAGCCTCCATGTTATTAACTGTCCTAAGCATGGCCTGAGCCTCTATGTTATTACCTTTTCTAAGCATTGCCTGAGCCTCCATGTTATTACCTGTCCTAAGCATGGCCTGAGCCTCCATGTTACTACCTGTCCTAAGCATGGCCTGAGCCTCCATGTTATGACCTGTCCTAAGCATAGCCTGAGCCTCCATGTCATTACGTGTCCTAAGCATGGCCTGAGTCTCCATGTTATTACATGTCCTAAGCATGGCCTGAGCCTCCATGTAATTACCTGTCCTAAGCATTGCCTGAGCCTCCATGTTATTACCTGTTCTAAGCATGGCCTGAGTCTCCATTTTATTACCTGTCATAACCATGGCCTGAACCTCCATGTTATTACCTGTCCTAAGCATGGCCTGAGCCTACATGTTATTACCTGCCCTAAGCATGGCCTGAGCCTCCATGTTATTACCTGTCGTAAGCATGGCCTGAGCCTCCATGTAATTACCTGTCCTAATCATGTCCTGACCCTCCACGTTATTACCTGCCCTAAGCATGGCCTGAGCCTCCATGTTATTACCTGTCGTAAGCATTGCCTGAGCCTCCATGTAATTACCTGTCCTAATCATGGCCTGACCCTCCATGTTATTAACTGTCCTAAGCATGGCCTGAGCCTCCATGTTACTACCTGTCCTAAGCATGGCCTGAGCCTCCATGTTATTACCTGTCGTAAGCATGGCCTGAGCCTCCATGTAATTACCTGTCCTAATCATGTCCTGACCCTCCATGTTATTAACTGTCCTAAGCATGGCCTGAGGCTCCATGCTATTACCTGTCCTAAGCATGTTCTGAGCCTCCATGATATTACCTGTCCTAAGCATGGCCTGAGCCTCCATGTTATTACCTGTCCTAAGCATGGCCTGAGCCTCCATGTTATTACATGCCCTAAGCATGGCCTGAGCCTCTGTGTTATTACCTTCCCTAAGCATGGCCTGAGCCTCCATGTTATTACCTGTCCTAAGCATGGCCTGAGCTTCCACGTTATTACCTGCCCTACGCATGGTCTGAGCCTCCATGTTATTACCTGTCGTAAGCATGGCCTGAGCCTCCATGTTATTACCATTTCCTAAGCATGGCCTGAGCCTCCGTGTTATTACCTGCCCTAGCCATGGCTTGAGCCTCCATGTTATTACCTGTCCTAAGCATGGCCTGAGCCTCCATGTTATTACCTGTTGTAAGCATGGCTGAGCCTCCATGTTATTACCTGTCTTGAGCATGGCCTGAGCCTCCATGTTATTACCTGTCCTAAGCATGGCCTGAGCCTCCATGTTATTACCTGTCCTAAGCATGGCCTGAGCCTCCATGTTATTACCTGTCCTAAGCATGGCCTGAGCCTCCATGTTATTACCTGTCCTAAGCATGGCCTGAGCCTCCATGTTATTACCTGTCCTAAGCATGGCCTGAGCCTCCATGTTATTACCTGTCCCAAGCATGGCTTGAGCCTCCATGTTTTTACTTGTCCTAAGCATGGCCTGAGCCTCCATGTTATTACCTGTCCTAAGCTTGGCCTGAGCCTCCATGTTATTACCTGTCATAAGTATGGCCTGAACCTCCATGTTACCACTGTCCTAAGCATGGCCTGAGCCTCCAGGTTACTACCTGACCTAACCATGGCCTGAGCCTCCAGGTTACTACCTGACCTAACCATGGCCAGAGCCCTCATGTTATTACTTGTCCTAAACATGGCCTGAGCCTGCATGTTATTACCTGTCCTAAGCAAGGCCAGAACCTCCATGTTATCACCTGTCCTAAGCATGGCCTGACCTTCCATGTTATTACCTGTCCTAAGCATGGCCTGAGCTTCCAGGTTATTACCTGTCCTAAGCATGGCCTGAGCCTCCATGTTATTACCTGTCATAAGCATGGCCTGAGCCTCCATGTTATTACCTGTCCTAAGCATGGCCTGAGCCTTCATGTTATTACCTGTCCTAAGCATGGCCTGAGCCTTCATGTTATTACTTGTCCTAAGCATGGCCTGAGCCTTCATGTTATTACTTGTCCTAAGCATGGCCTGAACCTTTATGTTATTTCCTGTCCTAAGCATGGCCTGAGCCTGCATGTTATTACCTGTCCTAAACATGGCCTGAGCCTCCATGTTATTTCCTTTCCTAAGCATTGCCTGAGCTTCCACGTTATTACCTTCCCTAAGCATGGCCTGACCCTCCATGTTATTACCTGTCCTAAGCATGGCCCGAGCCTCTGTTTTATTACATGTGCTAAGTATGGCCTGATCCTCCATGATATTACCTGTCATAAGCATGGCCTGAGCCTCCATGTTATTACCTGTCCTAACCATGGCCTGAACCTCCATTTTATTACCTGTCCTAAACATGGCCCGCGCCTCGGTGTTATTACCTGTCCTAAGCATGGCCTGAACCTTCATGTTATTACCTGTCCTAAGCATGACCTGAGCCTCCATGATATTACCTGCCCTAAGCATGGCCTGAGGCTCCATGTTATTACCTGTCCTAAGCATCGCCTGAGCCTCTGTGTTATTACCTGTCCTAAGCATGGCCTGAGCCTCCATGTTATTACATGTCATAAGCATGGCCGGAGCCTCCATGTTATTACCTGCCCTAACCATGGCCTGAGCCTCCATGTTATTACCTGTCCTAAGCATGGCATGAGCCTCCATGTTATTACCTGTCCTAACCATGGCCTGAGCCTCTTTGTTATTACCTGTCCTAAGCATGGCATGAGCCTCTGTGTTATTACCTTCCCTAAGCATGACCTTATCCTCCATGTTATTACATGTCCTAATCATGGCCCGGGCCTCCATGTTATTACTTGTCATAAGCATGGCCTGAGCCTTCCACGTTATTACCTGCCCTAAGCATAGCCTGAGCCTCCATGTTATTACCTGTCGTAAGCATGGCCTGATCCTCCATGTTATTACCTGCAAAAGCATGGCCTGAGCCTCCATGTTATAACCTGTCCTTAGCATGGCATGAGCCTCCATGTTAGTACATGTCCTTAGCATGGCATGAGCCCCCATGTTATTACCTGTACTAAGCATAGCCTGAGCCTCCATGTCATTACTTGTCCTAAGCATGGCCTGAGCCTCCATGTGATTAGCTGTCCTAAGCATGGCCTGAGCCTTCATGTTATTATCTGTCCTAAGCATGGCCTGAGCCTCCATGTTATTACCTGTCCTAAGCATGGCCTGAGCCTCCATGTTATTACCTGCCCTAACCATGGCCTGAGTCTCCATGTTATTACATGTCCTAAGCATGGCCTGAGCCTCCATGTTATTACCTGTTATAACTCCATGTTATTACCTGTCCTAAGCATGGCATGAGCCTCTGTGTTATTACCTTCCCTAAGCATGACCTGATCCTCCATGTTATTACATGTCCTAATCATGGCCCGGGCCTCCATGTTATTACCTGTCATAAGCATGGCCTGAGCCTTCCTGTTATTACCTGTCCTAAGCATGGCCTGAGCCTCCATGTTTATACCTGTCATAAAAATAGCTTGAACCTCCATGTTACTACCTGCCCTAACCATGGCCTAAGCCTCCATGTTATTACCTGTCCTAAGCATGGTCTGAGCCTCCATGTTATTACCTGCCCTAAGCATGGCCTGAGCCTCCATGTTAGTACCTGTCCTATGCATGGCCTGAGCCTTCATGTTATTACCTGTCCTAAGCATGGCCTGAGCCTCCATGTTATTACCTGCCCTAAGCATGGCCTGATCCTCTGTGTTATTACCTTCCTAAGCATAGCCTGAGACTCCAAGTTATTACCTGTCATAAGCATGGCATGAGCCTCCATGTTATTACCTGTCCTAAGCATGGCCTGAGCCTCTGTGTTATTACCTGTCCTAAGCATGGCCTGAGCATCTGTGTTATTACCTGTCCTAAGCATGACCTGAGCCTCCATGTTATTACATGTCCTAATCATGGCCTGAGGCTCCATGGTATTACCTATCCTGAGCATGGCCTGAGCCTCCATGTTATTACCTGTCATAAGCATGGCCTGAGCCTTCATGTTATTACCTGTCCTACACATGGTCTGAGCCTCCATGTTATTACCTGTCCTAAGAATGGCCTGAGCCTCCATGATATTACCTGTCCTAAGCATGGCCTGAGCCTCCATGTTATTACCTGTCCTAAGCATGGCCTGAGCCTCCATGTTATTTCCTTTCCTAAGCATTGCCTGAGCCTCCATGTTATTACCTTCCCTAAGCATGGCCTCAGCCTCCATGTTATTACCTGTTGTAAGCATAGCCGGAGCCCCCATGTTATTACCTGTCCTAATCATGGCCTGAGCCCCCCCCCCCATGTTATTACCTGTCCAAAGCATGGCCAGAGCCTCTGTTTTATTACCTGTCCTAAGTATGGCCTGATCCTCCATGATATTACTTGTCATAAGCATGGCCTGAGACTCCATGTTATTACCTGTCCTAACCATGGCCTGAGCCTCTTTGTTATTACCTGTCCTAAGCATGGCATGAGCCTCCATGTTATTACCTGTCCTAATCATGGCCTGGGCCTCTGTGTTATTACCTGTCCTAAGCATGGCCTGAGCCTTCCTGTTATTACCTGTCCTAAGCATGGCCTGAGCCTCCATGTTATTACCTGTCCTAAGCATGGCCTGAGCCTCCATGTTATTACCTGTCCTAAGCATGGCCTGAGCCTCCATGTTATTACCTGTCCTAAGCATGGCCTGAGCCTCCATGTTATTACCTGTCCTAAGCATGGCCTGAGCCTCCATGTTATTACCTGTCCTAAGCATGGCCTGAGCCTCCATGTTATTACCTGTCCTAAGCATGGCCTGAGCCTCCATGTTATTACCTGTCCTAAGCATGGCCTGAGCCTCCATGTTATTACCTGTCCTAAGCATGGCCTGAGCCTCCATGTTATTACCTGTCCTAAGCATGGCCTGAGCCTCCATGTTATTACCTGTCCTAAGCATGGCCCCAGCCTCCATGATATTACCTGTCCTAAGCATGGCCTGTGCCTCCACGTTATTACCTTCCCTAAGCATGGCCTCAGCCTCCATGTTATTACCTGTTGTAAGCATAGCCGGAGCCCCCATGTAATAAGTGTTCTAAGCATGGCCTGACCCCCCCCCATGTTATTACCTGTCCAAAGCATGGCCTGAACCTTTATATTATTACCTGTCCTAAGCATGACCTGAGCCTCCATGATATTACCTGCCCTAAGCATGGCCTGAGACTCCATGTTATTACCTGTCCTAACCATGGCCTGAGCCTCTTTGTTATTACCTGTCCTAAGCATGGCATGAGCCTCTGTGTTATTACCTTCCCTAAGCATGACCTGAGCCTCCATGTTATTACATGTCCTAATCATGGCCTGGGCCTCTGTGTTATTACCTGTCCTAAGCATGGCCTGAGCCTTCCTGTTATTACCTGTCCTAAGCATGGCCTGAGCCTTCCTGTTATTACCTGTCCTAAGCATGGCCTGAGACTCCATGTTATTACCTGTCCTAACCATGGCCTGAGCCTCTTTGTTATTACCTGTCCTAAGCATGGCATGAGCCTCTGTGTTATTACCTTCCCTAAGCATGACCTGATCCTCCATGTTATTACATGTCCTAATCATGGCCCGGGCCTCCATGTTATTACCTGTCCTAAGCATGGCCTGAGCCTTCCTGTTATTACCTGTCCTAAGCATGGCCTGAGCCTCCATGTTTATACCTGTCATAAACATGGCCTGAGCCTTCATGTTATTACCTGTCCTAAGCATGGCCTGAGCCTCCATGTTATTACCTGTCATAAGCATTGTCTGAGCCTCCATATTATAAACTGTCCTATGCATTGCCTGAGCTTCCATGTTATTACCTGTCATAAGCATAGCCTGAGCCTCCATGTTATTACCTGTTGTAAGCATGGCCTGAGCCTCCATGTTACTACTGTCCTAAGCATGGCCTGAGCCTCCATTTACTACCTGTCCTAAGCTTGGCCTGAGCCTCCATGTTATTACCTGCCCTAAGTATGGCTGGAGCCTCCAAGTTATTACCCATGCTAAACATGGCCTGAACCTCCATTTTATTACCTGTCCTAAACATGGCCCGCGCCTCGGTGTTATTACCTGTACTAAGCATGGCCTGATCCTCCATGTTATTACCTGTCATAAGCATGGCTTGAGCCTCCATGTTATTACTTGTCCTAACCATGGCCTGAGCCTTCATGTTATTACCTGCCCTAAGCATAGCCTAAGCCTCCATGTTATTACATGTCCTAAGCATGGCCTGAGCCTCTATGTTATTACCTGTCCTAAGCATGGCCTGAGCCTCAATGTTATTACCTGTCCTAAGCATGGCCTGAGCCTTCATGTTACTACCTGTCCTAAGCATGGCCTGAGCCTCCATGTTATTACCTGTCCTAAGCATAACCTGAGCCTCTATGTTATTACTTGTCCTAAGCAAGGCCTGAGCCTCAATGTTATTACCTGTCCTAAGCATGGCCTGAGCCTCCATGTTATTACCTGTCCTAAGCATGGCCTGAGCCTCCATGTTATTACCTGTCCTAAGCATGGCCTGAGCCTCCATGTTATTACCTGTCCTAAGCATGGCCTGAGCCTCCATGTTATTACCTGTCCTAAGCATGGCCTGAGCCTCCATGTTATTACCTGTCCTAAGCATGGCCTGAGCCTCCATGTTATTACCTGTCCTAAGCATGGCCTTAGCCTTCATGTTATTACCTGTCCTAAACATGGCCTGAGCTTCCATGTTATTACCTGTCCTAAGCATAGCCTGAGCTTCCATGTTATTACCTGTCCTAAGCATGGCCTGAGCCTCCATGTTATTACCTGTCCTAAGCATGATCTGAGCTTCCATGTTATTATCTGTCATAAGTATGGCCTGAACCTCCATGTTACTACTGTCCTAAGCATGGCCTGAGCCTCCATGTTACTACCTGTCCTAACCATGGCCTGAGAATTCATGTTATTACTTGTCCTAAGCATGGCCTGGGCTTCCAGGTTATTACCTGTCCTAAGCATGGTCTGAGCCTCCATGTTATTACCTGTCCTAAGCATGGCCTGAGCCTCCATGGTATTACCTGTCCTAAACATGGCCTGAGCCTCCATGATATTACCTGTCCTAAGCATGGCCTGAGCCTCCATGTTATTACCTGTCCTAAGCATGGCCTGAGCCTCCATGTTATTACCTGTCCAAAGCATGGCCTGAGCCTCCATGTTATTACCTATCCTAAACATGGCCTGAGCTTCCATGTTATTACCTGTCCTAAGCATAGCCTGAGCTTCCATGTTATTACCTGTCCAAAGCATGGCCTGAGCCTCCATGTTATTACCTGTCCTAAGCATGGCCTGAGCCTCCATGTTATTACCTGTCCTAAGCATGGCCTGAGCCTCCATGTTATTACCTGTCCTAAGCATGGCCTGAGCCTCCATGTTATTACCTGTCCTAAGCATGGCCTGAGCCTCCATGTTATTACCTGTCCTAAGCATGGCCTGAGCCTTCATGTTATTACCTGTCCTAAGCATGGCCTGAGCCTCCATGTTATTACCTGTCCTAAGCATGGTCTGAGCCTCCATGGTATTACCTATCCTGAGCATGGCCTGAGCCTCCATGTTATTACCTGTCATAAGCATGGCCTGAGCCTTCATGTTATTACCTGTCTTACACATGGCCTGAGCCTCCATGTTATTGCCTGTCCTAAGCATGGCCTGAGCCTCTGTGTTATTACTTGTCCAAAGCATGGCCTGAGCCTCCATGTTATAACCTGTCCTAAGCATGGCCTGAGCCTCCATGTTATTACCTGTCCTAAGCATGGCCTGAGCCTCCATGTTATTACCTGTCCTAAGCATGGCCTGAGCCTCCATGTTATTACCTGTCCTAAGCATGGCCTGAGCCTCCATGTTAATGCCTGTCCTAAGCATGGCCTGAACCTTCATGTTATTACCAGTCCTAAGCATAGCCTGAGCCTCAATGTTATTACCTGTCCTAAGCATGATCTGAGCTTCCATGTTATTATCTGTCATAAGTATGGCCTGAACCTCCATGTTACTACTGTCCTAAGCATGGCCTGAGCCTCCATGTTACTACCTGTCCTAACCATGGCCTGAGCCTCCATGTTATTACATGTCCTAAGCATGGCCTGAGCCTCTGTGTTTTTATCTGTCCTAAGCATGGCATGAGCCTTCATGTTATCACCTGTCCTAAGCATGACCTGATCCTACATGTTATTACCTGCCGTAAGCATAGCCTGAGCCTCCATGTTATTACCTATCCTAAGCAAGGCCTGAGCCTCCATGTTATTACCTGCCCTAAGCATGGCCAGAGACTCCATGTTATTACCTGTGTTAAACATGGCCTGAGCGTCCATGTTATTACCTGTCCTAAGCATGGCCTGAGCCTCTATGTTATTACCTCTCCTAAGCATAGCCTGAGCCTCCGTGCCATTATCTGTCCTAATCATGGCCTGAGCCTCCATGTTATTACCTGTCCAAAGCATGGGTTGAGCCTCCATGTTATTACCTGTCCTAAGCATTGCCTGAGCCTCCATGATATTACCTGTCCTAAGTATCGCCTCAGCCTTGATGTTATTACCTGTACTAAGCATGGCCTGAGGTTCCATGTTATTACCTGTATGAAGCATAGCCTGAGGCTCCATGTTATTACCTGTTATAAGCATGGTCTGAGCCTTCATGTTATAACCTGTCCTAAGCATGGCCTGAGACTTCGTGTTATTACCTGTCATAAGCATTGCCTGAGCCTCCATGTTATTACTTGTCCTAAGCATGGCCTGAGCCTTCATGTTATTACCTGTCCTAAACATGGCCTGAGGTTACATATTATAAACTGTCCTAAGCATTGCCTGAGCCTCAATGTTATTACCTGTCCTAACCCTTGCCTGAGCCTCCATGTTATTACTTGTCCTAAGCATTGCCTGAGCCTCCATAATATTACCTGTCCTAAGCATCGCCTCAGCCTTGATGTTATTACCTGTACTAAACATGGCCTGAGGTTCCATGTTATTACCTGTATGAAGCATGGCCTGAGGCTCCATGTTATTACCTGTTATAAGCGTGGTCTGAGCCTTCATGTTATAACCTGTCCTAAGCATGGCCTGAGCCTTCATGTTATTACCTGTTCTAAGCATTGCCTGAGCCTCAATGTTATTACCTGTCCTAAGCCTTGCCTGAGCCTCCATGTTATTACCTTTCCTAAGCATGGCCTGAGAGTCCATGTTATTATCTGTCCTAAGCATGGCCTGAGCCTCCATTTTATTATCTGTCTTTAGAATAGCCTGAGCCTCCATGTTTCTACCTGTCCTAAGCATGGCCTGAGCCTTTATGTTGTTACCTTTCTAAGCATGGCATGAGCCTCCATGTTATTACCTGTCCTAAGCATACCCTGAGCCTTTATGTTATTACCTGTCCTAAGCATGGCCTGAGCCTCAGTGTTATTACCATTTCCTAAGCATGGCCTGAGCCTCCATGTTATTACCTGCCCTAACCATGGCCTGAGCCTCCATGTTATTACCTGTCCTAAGCATGGCATGAGCCTCCATGTTATTACCTGTCATAAGCATGGCTGAGCCTCCATGTTATTACCTGTCCTAGGCATGGTCTGAGCCTTCATGTTATTACCTGTCCTAAGCATGGCTTGAGCCTCCATGTTATTACCTGTCCTAAGCATAGCCTGAGCCTTCATGTTATTACCATTTCCTAAGCATGGCTTGAGCCTCCATGTTATTACCTGTCATAAGCATTGCCTGAGCCTCCATGTTATTACTTGTCCTAAGCATGGCCTGAGCCTTCATGTTATTACCTGTCCTAAACATGGCCTGAGGTTACATATTATAAACTGTCCTAAGCATAGCCTGAGCTTCCATGTTATTACCTGTCATAAGCATAGCCTGAGCCTCCATGTTATTACCTGTCCTTAGCTTGGCCTGATCCTTCATGTTATTACCTGTTGTAAGCATGGCCTGAGCCTCCATGTTACTACTGTCCTAAGCATGGCCTGAGCCTCCATTTACTACCTGTCCTAACCATGGTCTGAGCCTCCATGTTATTACCTGTCCTAAGCATGGCCTGAGCCTCCATGGTATTACCTGTCCTAAGCATGGCCTGAGCCTCCATGGTATTACCTGTCCTAAACATGGCCTGAGCCTCCATGATATTACCTGTCGTAAGCATGGCCTGAGCCTTCATGTTATTACCTATCCTAAACATGGCCTGAGCCTCCATGTTAATGTCTGTCCTAAGCATGGCCTGAACCTACATGGCATTACCTGCCCAAAGCATGGCCTGAGCCTCAATGTTATTACCTGTCCTAAGCATGGCTTGAGCTTCCATGTTATTACCTGTCATAAGCATGGCCTGAACATTCATGTTACTACTGTTCTACGCATGGCCTGTGCCTCTATGTTACTACCAGTCCCAAGCATGGCCTGAGCCTCCATGTTATTACCTGTACTAAGCATGGTCTGAGCCTCCATGTTATTACCTGCCCTAAGCATGGCCTGATTCTCCATGTTATTACCTGCCCTAAGCATAGCCTGAGCCTCTGTGTCATTGCCTGTCCTAAGCATGGCCTGAACCTTCATGTTATTACCTGTCCTAAGCATAGCCTGAGCCTCTGTGTCATTGCCTGTCCTAAGCATGGCCTGAACCTTCATGTTATTACCTGTCCTAAGCATAGCCTGAGCCTCTATGTTATTACCTGTCCTAAGCATGGCCTGAAGCTCCATGTTATTACCTGTCCTAAGCATGGCCTGAGCCTTCAGTTTATTACCTGTCCTAAGCATTGCCTGAGCCTCCATGTTATTAGCTGTCATAAGCATAGCCTGAACCTCTATGTTATTATCTGTCCTAAGCATGGCCTGAGGCTCCATGTTATTACCTGTCCTAAGCATAACCTGAACCTCCATGTTTTAACTGTCCTAAGCATGCCATGAGCCTCTGTGTTATTACCTGTCCTAAGAATAGCCTGAGCCTCCATGTTATTACCAGCCCTAAACATGGCCTGAGCCTCAATGTTATTACCATTTCCTAAGCATGGCCTGAGCCTCCATGTTATTACCTGCCCTAAGCATGTCCTGAGCCTCCATGTTATTACCTGCCCTAAGCAAGGCCTGAGCCTCCATGTTATTACCTGCCCTAACCATGGCCTGAGCCTCCATGTTATTCTTTGTCCTAAGCATGGCCTGAGCCTCCAGGTTATTACCTGTCATAAGCATTGCCTGAGCCTCCATGTTATTATCCGTTCTAAGCATGGCCTGAGCCTCCATGTTATACCTGTCCTAAACTTGGCCTGAGAGTCCATGTTATTACATGTCCTAAGCTTGGCCTGAGCCTCCAGGTTATTACCTGTCATCAGCATAGTCTGAGCCTCCATGTTATTACCTGTCCTAAGCATGGCCTGAGTCTTCATGTTATTGCCTGTGGTAAGCATGGCCTGAGCCTCCATGTTATTACCTGTCCTAAGCATAGCCTGAGCTTCCATGTTGTCAGTCCAAATTTAAATCTAAACACAGTGCTGTGATGACCTCTGTGCACCTCACAGATGGCCTTTTTATGGCAAGAGATTAAATAATTAATTCATTCCTGGTCTTACTTGATCTCTATGAGACATTTGATTGCATGGAAGATAGGCTTATTGTTAGTCACTTAAAACATTATTATGATTTTACAGGCACAGTGTTGGAGAGGCTCTTTTTGTATGTCTCGGCTCGCACCCAGTGAGTAGTGTCTGAACTATGTACTTCCAGGTGTTTCCCTCAAGAATGTGTTGTGCTCCAAAGTTCTTTCTTGACTTCTTGATGTTCATGGTGCACATGGGAGGTCATGATGGAGAGAGGAATACATTATAAGTCCTGCATGGATGATATACAGTTATCTCTCCACTTCTTAGGACCAAGTCCTAGACTTCAATATTCTCGAGGACCAAATGGATTCTACTGCCCACTGGCTGGGACTTAATCACCCAAAGTTTATCCCATCAAAGAATGAAGCCTTTTTGTTTTATGCCACCATGATCTCCTCACTTCTTCCTCTGTTGTAACCCTTGATGACATATGACAGCATTGCACTTGTCCATGACTGGAGTGACCATTGTCATCAGATTGACACTAACAGACCAGGTAACATCTGTTATTACAATATCCTAGTTCCACCTTAGGAATAGCTCTCAGATCAAATATGTTAGATCATCTTCAAACCTGGTCATCATGTTAAATACACTGGTTCTGTTTCATCTAGACTATTATAATGCCATTATCCTGGGTTTACAGAGGGTAATTTGGCACATTTGTATTGAGTTCAAAACTGTGTGGCCAGATTACTGTCTGACTGTTCTGTAAGCAACTCCAGTCTCAGGGCATACACCTGCTTCCATCTGAGCCAAGGTGCGTCTTTGTATTGGCCATACCTTTACAGTGTAGGCCCTGCTGAATTAAACAAGCAGCTAAAACCCTATCTCCAGGCTAGGCATCACAGGTCATTGGGGAATGGTTAGCTAAGTGATTCATGAATTACATTTGAAACACCAAGCTGATTTATCTTTTATTCATTGGACCTAGTGTTGTAGAACTAGCTTTTGCTGTAGCAGGCAACTGAGTAAATGTTAGGAAAATCCTACTAGGACAGCTGAACTTTATTTGGGGTTAATCAGAGTCTCCTTAATTGATGGCAGGTGTGCACCCAAGAAAACTGAATGCTGTAATTAAATCAAAAGGTGCGTAAACAAAGTATTTGTTTAAGGGTGTGCACACACAACAAAGTATTAGTTTAAGGGTGTGCACACTTATGCAAACAGCTTATTGTACATTTTTTATTTTTTACATTTCCCCCTAACAGATTTGTTTGTTTTTCACTTGAATTGTACAGGTGATAGGTCACATTAAAGGTGGGAAAGGTTTTGTTATGATTCATTGTGGTCTCATTTTTTATATCACAGAAACCTGGCATTTTAACAGGGGTGTGTAAACTTTTTATATCCACTGTATATGTATATAGATAGATATAGATATAGATATATATTGTGTGTGTGTGTGTGTGTGTGTGTGTGTGTGTGTGTGTGTGTGTGTGTGTGTGTAGGGCACTGGATCGACTCTGCACCTACACTGACAAACAGAATCCTGATGTGAAATCCTCCCTGTACCCCACCCCCAACACACACACAGGCACACACTCCCTGATAATTATATATACTAACTCCAAGTTTTCCCAATACCTGGAAAAAGGGAAAAGTCTCCTACCCAAGAATTGTCAATTTCACATAACTGTTGATCATCTGTAGGCATCAATCAAATGCTGTCAACCACATAGGTGTTGGTGTAAGTGCACAGTCGTTCCACTGCCCTACCTGTATATGGTTGCAGTTTATAAGAGTGAATGTTTTATTTTCCTTGATTTTCTGGCCTAAGAGATTGAAGTCTCATAATGTTGGCTGCTGTGTGTGCATGATTGCCACGTAATGGAGACATGGAATCGCCCTTTCCTCGCTATTGTGCGATCATGAAGTTGGCATATATAATTAGCAAAGGTGTCCTCCCAGCACAAAGCATTGATGTTTTTGTTGTTGTTTTGTGGTTCGATATTTGTAGATTGGTAAGTTTTTTGTTCGCTCATGTGAGCATTCACTTTTTGATGAGGTAATCATATATATACATTTATATGCAAGACCAGATGGCACACTGATTAAGGTCTTCACCTCCCATGTGCAAGGTTCAATCCTCACCTCCAGCCAAAACCTGTATGGAGTTTCTATGTTCCACCTGTGTCTCTGTGGGTTCTTTCCACCACCCAAAAACATATTGAGTGTTTCCACCTCAAACTCACCCAAAAAATGGAGTTGAGGGCAGCAGCACAGGTAGTAGATGGAGCTTATTGAGGGAAGAGTTGTATAATCAAACTGCCGTAGTGCACAGTATCCTGAAGATAGGAGAACATGAATCACAGGCTGCATGCCATGGCTGTGTTGCCTAATGTCACCAAATGGGCATAAATATTTGCCAGTGATAAGTGGATTGAGGACTCGGCCTACTCCAACCAATGCTAGGCATTTATGCTAACAGTGGGAGGGATGCATGTGCCCCTATTGGCCAGTGTGTGCCCACCATAAAGCCAAGCAGCCTTGAGTCAATAAATAATTGACCGGCTTGTGTCCAGTTTCATAGGCTGGGTTACCTGGGA
>NC_056742.1:529013264-529035764 GCF_019279795.1 Protopterus annectens | reverse complement strand
ATTGAACATCTGGTCATTGTCTTTCATCTGAACTGCAACTATATGGCATATCCTACTTCCACTTTTACATTTGTCCAAGTAGACTACTATGGTATCACACCAGGTTTGCCATACCCAGGACGTCTACATTCCAGGTAACTATTTGATATGTTTATAAATATCTATATCTCTATATTTATATTTATCTACATACATATATATATATATATATATATATATATATATATATTCACGTGTGTGTGTGTGTGTGTGTGTGTGTGTATATACATAGATACATACATATATTTATATGTGTCAAACTATCAAACAGACATTAATACATGGAGTAAAACAGTTCAAATCACAAAGATATGAATATGTACCACTTCAAATCACAAAGAGTTAAAGCAAAAAAAAATATTTTTACGGGGAGGGGTAAACCCCCCTCTACCCTCAACACTCCTTACTAGTTATATATACAAACTGTAAGATCGCACTGCAGTGGGAAAAGGGCAAATTCCCCAGTGTCCACTGTTGCGAGACCTTGCTCAGCTAAACAGCAACAACATTCAAAAAGCTAATTTTCAAACTCTGCAGCCGATAATTCAAGTGCTCGAGTAGGCAGAAACAAATCTATGCTTTATTCTGCTGCTGGCATTTCCTGGTCAGTACTGGCAGGTTTATCTTCCTGGTGTGATACCTGGTCTTAACTACTGAAGCAGGGGGTATTTAACATCAGAACTCACACTATAAAAATGGCAGCACAGACAGGGTCTAAAGGTGGAGGTGTCTTGACCTACGTTAGCAGCAAATAAAACTCAAGAGTTCATCCACATAAAAGCCTCATTTCCTGGCCGGCTACTAGTCACTGCCTATGACCCATGAAGCTCACAACTCTTACCTAGACCTACTAGAGGTGCTCACAGTCCAACCAAATACCATATTCATGGAAAACTTTAACTATCCCTGCCTAGACTGGGAAAGTACACTGCCTGTAACTCACAGGCACAAAATTTCCTGAACTTTATCAACACAGATAGTACACTCTCCAACCAGATGATCTAACATATGGGATCTAGTACTCACCAGCATGGAACAGCCATCTTCAGCTTATATTAGGAACCTTAACGGTAACACTCAGCAGTCTGCAGAACTAGTAGCAAATGGCACAACCTTCACTGACCTGGATGACAGAGAAACTATGGGCTGATAAATTCAGCCCCAACTTCACCCCACCACTCCCTGCACTACTCCATGTGGAATTCTTTCTAGCCTATCTGCATTCCCCCTATCAACAGAGAGTAGATCCTGGAGCCCTCACTAAGGCAAAAAACGGCTTCAGTGAGCCCTGACAATATCCCAGTTTATGTCCTAAATAGCCCAAAATATTACCTACCAGGACTACCTGAGACACAGTTCAACTACAGCTTCAAAACTGATTACATGAGAGAGGAATGGAGGGTCACAGCAGTCATCCATCTTCATAAGGGTGAACCATCAACTGACTATGGAAACTACAGACCTACTAACAAGTTTAATATACAACACCATGGAACAAATTATCATGGAAATGATCAACAAGGACATTGATAACCTACAGACACTGGCCCCATCTTAGTTTGGCTTTGTCAAGAGAAGGTCTTGCCTATTTAACCTGGTAGAGCTTTTTGAGAGGGTCACCATGGCCATGGATGAGGGGAAAATGGCACATAGCACCTACTTTGACCTGGCCAAGGAATGTGATATGATACCCCACTCAGGTATTGTTGACAAAGTGTCAGATTTATGCATAAATCCCCAATGCATTGGATTGTCAGCTGGTTGACAGACAGGATCCAAGAACTCAGGACTGGTGAGACCACTTTCACCAAGAGACCAGTCACCAGAGGAGTAACCCAGGGCTCCATGTTGGACCTGCTCCTATTTGGCATCTTCTCAGATGTCAAGCCAAATGTCAAAGGCCTCTGGCACACCAAGTTCGCAGATGACTACAAATTGAGAGCTATCATACGTTCCCCCATGATACTAATATCCTACAATAGGGCCCAACACAAACAAATGACTGATGTGAAAGCCACGGATTAAACTCAATTCAAAAAATGCATTATAGTACCATTTGGGAAATCATCCACCCCAGCTAATTACTGCGATAAAACACTCCTAAGAGTTGACTCAAAAGTTAGGTATCTGGGACCATATGCAGACAGTAATCTGGCGCTCAACCAGCACATAGCTAAATAGTATGAAAATCATTCTATGTTGTCCAACTCATAAGCAAGGGTATGGAATCCAGGTCCAAGGAAGTAATAGTACCACTCCACTCAGCTCTTATCAGACCCATCATTCGGTTCAATGTCCTCTTTGGCATGTACCTAACCAGACACTTGCAACAGATGGAATACCCTTAAAGGTTCTTCACCAGCAGAATCCAGAATATGAATACCCTGTACTACACAGGTCGCCTTAAGGTCCTATCTGTGTTCTCAGTCTCCTACAGGTTACTGAGAGGTGATGTATGCCTAGCATATAAGGCACCCTTGTATCCCGCTCTGATGGATCACTTCCATATCTGCAAGACTAACAGCAACAGAAACACAAGATATTAGGGCCTGAACTTTTTATGTGACATACATAGATCCTGCTAGAGAGACCAATATATGTCTCAAAGGATTCCCGCACTATGGAATTAGCTCCCCATCTATATAAAGCAGAGTTCATTTGTGACCCTGTTCAAAAGAAACCTTGATCACTGGATGTGATATCACAAATTCACCCTTGGTCTGGCCCCCATGTCTCTGATGGACAGAGGTCAACAGTAGGTAAATTAATCCCCAGCTAATATACCCCTCCATTAACTGACTTGTCTTTTTCTAGATATCAGAACATACATAATTACCACACTCATGCACTACAAACTGTTTATGTATATTGTCGTTCTAGTATGGACTGCACTTCTGCACTTGTGATACATTGTTTCCAATAACTCAGAATACTATCTAAAATAATTCTTCAGAATATATAGATTTTGCTCTGCACAACTATTAATATTATTAGTAGTAGCATCTACAAACACGTTGTGTGGCTTAATTACTATCATGGCTTGTGATTTTCCACCTGAAGGCCATCAAGATGACATACACAGCATATTGTTATGAAAACTTTAAACGTCCAAAGCTTGCAGAGCATTCCTTTTTGAAACAACTGTTCTGTGCTAAGAAATTTCCATCCCACATGACCTTTTTGCTTTAATGTGAGATGGGAACTAAATACAAAGTATATCCAGAAGCCCAGCAAAAATGGCAGAAAATTATTAAAATTACAATACCTCATCAATGGAGTGCAGTTCTTTAAATCTGATACAAGAATATAGGTCCTGATTACTTTGTAACAATATGCTGTGTGTCATCTTAGTGGCCTTGAGGATGACAACAAAAGCCATAATACCAATTAAACTTTTCAATATGTTTCAGCTGGAAACAATAACTAATTCCTGTTCAAGGTTTTCTCAAAGGGCAGAAAACTAATTAAAGAAGCAACATTGTGCATTTATGTCACATGGAACAGCATAGTTAAAAAAGCAATAAATAATAGAGCTTTATAAAAAAGCAATGTTACATTTCTGTCATTGCAGCAACAGAATCATGCAGAACCCAAAAACAAAGTTGAGATAGTCCCACAAATGCTATCAGCCTGTCAGGAGAAGTTTGCAATAAGACATGAGGGAGGTTGGCATAATGGTTAAGATGTTTGCCTTATAAACCAAAGGTGCAGGGATTGATTCTTACATGGGGTAATTGGCTAGGCTTAAAATGGTACACAAAGGCAGTTAGCCTAGTACTAATCTATGAACCTATGTGTGCATTATACATATATTACTGCACACCTAGAGATCTTATAAGGTGTAAATGCAAGAATAAGAAGCAGGGAATCCTCAGGCTACAATAAACAATGTGCTCCAAAGTCCCAGCCATTTCTGTAGTATGTAACATTTTTGCTTATATTTCATTATTTTTACAACAAATAAGCAAGCTAAGCTACATAACTAGGTAATCAAATACTTATTGACTTAAAAGTTATAGCTACCAGCAGATGACTTAATTATAAAGATTCAAACTTCTTTCACCTTTTGTCAATCTGTTATACTGCCCTGGAAATTTTGAAAATATATGTGACCTTCTAAGGCCAACCAGATTGCCCCGTAGAATGTCACCAGATCCTCAAAAAGTGAGCTGTTGGTTCAGGCAGTTAGAGGCCAAATTTCTGGATGGACTTTTTGCACCTGTTGGTATAAAAATGTACACAGAATCAGTGGCATGGTGTTACATTGCATATTCAGTGGTGGGCATAAAATAGTAGAGGTTGAGACCTTTAATTATATGTGTTTGCATGGCCTGCTTGCTGTACTCTGTCTGAATATTGCTGATCTCAAGCTGCATTTAATTTTTAATTAAAGCTTTTCATTTAAGGTTTGGTCACTTCTATTTTGCATCTTATTTTAGTATTACATTTGTTTTGTTCTTAAGTTTTCTGTTCTATTGGAGTTTTAAGAGGTCTTGGCTAGGGTCAGTTATAAAAGTTAACAAAGAATTTCTTTGCAAATGGTGAATAACAGTAGTTAATTGGTGGGAGGAGCTGAGAAACAGCATTTCTTTTCTAGTTAGAAATATCTCTAACTGATGTGTTTGTTTGGCCTGCTTGTTGTACTCCACCTGAATATTGCTGATCTCTGGTTGCATTTTATTTTTCCCTCCCACCTGCACAATTGTTGTTGTATTCTTAAAGTTGGTAGCTTTTGAGTTGCCTGCCCCTACTATAAATCTGATTTGGACACTCCTTCCAGTCCCATCTCATCAGCTCATTCTATTGAGTACAGAGAGATCAAATGGGAAGGCCCACCCACTTAGTTTCTCAAACTTGAATTATCTTCTCTTTTCTCCCTTCCCACTTAACATAAACAATTGCACTTTATTCAGCTGGTTCTATTGTATTTTTGGTTCTTCCTACTTTATATCTTTATTTTGCTTTTGCTGCTTGTTCTTAAAAGTGTTAAATTGTATTTATTCCACTGCATTTATTACTGCTTGTTAGTAGCCTGATTAAATTGTAACTGTTATTCTAAGCCTCTTGGTTTAGGTTTAAGCACTTGGGCTTCAGGCCAGTTGTTTTATATTAAGAAGGTTTGCAGTGTACACTCTTGTGGCAGGAGAAGTAGCTTCCACCATTCTCAGTTGGGAATTGCTGGTTGAATGCTTAATATGTCTGTTAATCTGAAAGTATCTTAGTTCTGGTTTAAGCACTCGGGCTTCAGGCCATTTGTTTTACATTAAGTAGGTTTGCAATCTACACTCTTGTGGGAGGAGAGGGTAATGTCTGCCCTTCTGTGCTGGGAATTGCTGGTTGAAGGGTTATTGTGCCTGGTTATTTGAACAGTTTTTTTCTGAAATTGATGCATTTTGTTTGCTGTAGTATAGACTAGATTCAGACCTGCTAAATCTAGCTCTTTTTGTATAACTTGAACACTAAACCAGGTCATCTTTGTTGTAGAGGGTTCCCCTGCACCCTAGCAGCAGGAGTGTGCAGTTAGTACTCATTTGATTGAAGGTTGTTGCAACAGGGCTCAGTTTTGAACTTTTTTATTGGATAATTTTAAATCAGTTTGCTCTCATTTGCTACATAAGTAAATCCAAGTTATCTGCTAACCTCTGCAAAACTTAAGTATAATTTCTCACTGTATATTGCACATTTAAACTGGATTTTACCATATCACTGCGTATTTGAACTGTTTTTTTTTTCTTCTGAAATTGCTGCACTTTGTTTGCTGTAGCATAGGCTAGATTCAGACCTGCTGAATCTAGCTCTGCTTGCATAACTTCAGCACCAAACCTAAAACTAAGTATTTTGTTGGAGAGGGTTCCCCTGCACCCTAGTGGCAGGAGTGTGCAGGTAGAACTCATCTGATTGAAGAACAGGGCATAGTTTTGAGCTTTTTATATTGGTTAATTGGTTTAGATCAGTTTGTGCTCATTTGCTACATAACACCACGTTTGCGCATCATGCACTGCTGTGCAGCGGTGGGCACAGTTGATGGTATACATGTAAACAATTTTGCCTGTAAATTTTCCCCTAGTACTCTGCAGGTGCCCCATCGGTGAGCTCTTGTGATTGTCACTCAGTGACAGGTGATACTTTTGGAGAAGTTCCTGAGGTACCAACACAGATCCTACCCACTGGCCCTTCATGTTTTTGTCCACTTCTCTTGTCCTCTACTTATCCTGGTGCTTTCTGTCCTCTCCCTGTTTTCTGACCCCATCAACTTCTCTTGCATTATGGATGGACAATTTTCCACAGTTTCTCCAGCCAGCCTTGTCAACATGGGCATCCTGAGACAATGTAGCAATTTCCTCATGTACACTGACAACCCACTTCTTCTAGTCCACACAAATTCATTATGTGAGAGATGCATCTATATCATGAACCTAGAATCCAGGCTCTCACTCACCAGTCAGTTCATCTGATACTAAGCAGATTGTCAGCATGTACACCTCACCTCCTGCACTATCCAAACCAACAGCACATAAACTTACATATGTGAAGGTCCTTACAAGAATCTTTCCTAAACATCAGAGACCTACCAAATACAAACAAGCGCGCTTCACATAATATGTCCTCTGCAGAACATAGTACACATAATATATTACCACCAGTCAAGCCCTAAGGTATAACACAAAAACAAACATCTTAGTGATAGACTCAATTATGATACACACAGAAATCCCTCTCACCAACTTGGATAAGGAAAAGGTCACAATCAGCTGTCTGTCAGGTGCCAGAATCCACCACATCATATATGCACTCAAGTCTCTCAGCAACAGACACTATTATAACTCTGTCATAGTCCATGTTTGTGTGAATGATTTGACATACCTCACTGGACTATATGAAGAGAGACATGACTGAGCTCTCTGATTATATGTCTGAAGCAGGTATGTCCCTAGCCTTAAGCAGAATTGTTTCCTAAACCTAGGATGATATCTCAGATCTATATTATATGAACAAAAGTTCATCTTATTGAATGCTCACATGAGAGAGTATTGCAGAACTCGAAACCCCAATTGTGAGATCGCGGTGCAGTGAAGATGGGAATATTTGCCCTTTCCTCACTGTAGTGCAATATCGGAGTTGGAATATATATTTGGGGGCATGTGGGGGTGCAGCTCCCCACAATTGCAGTTTTGAGTACCTGGATATTCGCTCATGTGAGCGTTCGCTAAGATGAACTTTCGTTCATCTAATATAGACCCGATACCGCAAGACAAACAAAAAATTATTTACTTCAACAACTGGCTTAGTTCCTGCTGTCATTCAAAGGGGATCAAGTATCTGTCAGCCTAGGAAGACATGGTCAATAGACCTTGATGTTTTGCCAGATATAGTCTTCATCTGTCAATCCTAGGATTTTGGTTACTGGCTAAGGCTCTTGCCATCCCCATAGTGCCTTTTTTAGGCAATGCCACAAGAACAAAATTCCTAGTGTAAACATTCAGTCTAAAAACAGCCTCAAGGTTATGCTGCTAAACACTAGGAGGCTAAACCAGAAACTGCACCCACTGGAAGATGCTGACATTTGTGCAGTTGGTGAGACCTGGTTTAAGGATACAGAGAGTACCCGAGCTATACCAGGTTTCATTTCCTTCCACACATTCAAATACACCTCTAGATTGGTTAAACAGCATGATTCCCTTTAGTTACCTTAGATGCAGTTGACTCTAGGTAATACCACTCTTCAGATCATTTCCAGCTGTAGGACCCCCTCCATGAATCAAGACAATCACTCACCCTACTTGGATCTACTTGGGTCACTCAAGATACAACCAAACACTCTGGTTTGGGTGACTTTAATTACTTGTCCATAGACTGGGTAAATTATACGTGTTCTAACTCACCTGCCCAAAGTTTCCTGGACTTTAACTCCAATGCCCTGGACCAGCTGGTTGACACCCACAAGGGGATCAAACATCCTGGACCTGGTGTTCACCAACATGAGGAACTGGTACACCACCCCCAGTGTGTGGCGATCCCTGGTGAGATCTGACCACAAGTCAGTCTCACTAGAAGTAACTATAACACAAGATCCCTCTTAGCAACAACTATACTAAAAACCTTCTCCAAGACCAATTATAACCTCTTATGTGACAGCATAAATAGCTTCATAGCCCCTCCACCCACTGATGGAACAGACACCTATGCTGAGTTATACACCAATGCTTTATACAAGCACCTGTACAACTGTATTGACTCTACCATACCTGATAAAACTAAAACAAGATCTTCAAAGAAAATAAAACTTGTTTGGTGGACAACTGCCATTAATAGGATATACAATAGGAGAAAGGAATTGCTGTCTAAGAGTGGGAAGGAATGGTCTCAAAACTGGAAACACTCCCTCCTCAACTTAAACAAGCAAATAAGACTCCTAGTGAAGTCTTCCAAAGCTAACTATGAATCCAAATTAACTTCCCTAACTAAGGATAACCACAAGGAATTCTTTAGTTACATCTGTAACCTCAAAAGTAAGGCCCAGATTTGCACTGAACTCGTAGTTAATGGTTCTACATGTATAGAACCTATGGATATAGCAAACCTGCTGACTGACAGGTTCAGTGAAAACTTCACTCCCCTGTTCCCATCACATATACCCCAAAGTATCCCTAGCACCTGTTTCCCCACCTAGTATGTCCAAGGCCAAAAACACAGCCTCTATGGGACCAGACAACATCCTGGGCTGTGTTCTACATGGGTTAAAATAGGAACTAGCAACACCACTGAGCACACTTTTTAATCACACCCTAAGTACTGGCTTCATCCCAGGAGAATGGAAAACAGCTACCGTCATCCTTTTGCACAAAGGAGGTGCACCTACGGACCCCAGGAACTATAGACCCATTAGCCTGATGAGCCTTATATGCAAGGCCGTGGAATGAATCATCATGGACCTTATTAACAAAGATATAGGGAATCTCCAAACACTTGACCCCACCTAGTTTGGCTTTGTCAAGGGGGGGATCATGCCTGTTAAACCTGGTGGATTTCTTTGAAACATTCACCAAAGCCCTAGACGAGGATAAATCTGTGCATACAGCCTACCTTGACTTAGCCAAGGCCGCTGATCCCATCCAACCCCCCCAGCCATAAAAAGATGACTACAACCTTCTAAGGGAGGGTATCAGTAGCTTCACACCATCACCCCCTAGAGGATGCAGACAAATATACTGAACAGTATACCAGTGCAATATACAAGCACCTGTACAACTGCATGGACTCAGCCATACCCAACAGAACTAAAACCTGTTCCTTATGGCAACACAAACCTATCTTGTGGACATCCTCTATCAACAGGTTTTACAACAAAAAAATAAACTGTTGTCCAGGGGTAAAAAGTCACAAATTCCCAATTGGAAAAACTCCCTCCTTAGCCTCAAGAAGCAAATTAGATCATTAGTGAAAACCTCCAAAGCCAATTATGAATCAAAACTAGCCTCTGAAACAAAGGCTAACCACAAGACTTTTTTCAGTTACGTCAGGAACCTCCATGGCAAAGCCCAGTTTTTTTCCAGATTAGTTCATACTTGTACCACTTACACTGATCCTGATAGCTTAGCCAACCTGCTAGCAGATAGGTTCAGTGGGTCTATATTATGTTATTAAAAACATTTTCATCGAACACGCTTTGGTGACCAGTAAACAGTAAAAACACTAATCTCTGAACGGCCACTTCAGCAAATTTTTTCCCAGGGGAAAAAATCTGCTTGGCCATTGTCAGGGATTTGCCCTTTTCCCCACTGTAGTGCAATCTCAGAGTTGGTATATTTAGTTAGTGGGCCTGTGGGGGGGGGGGCACAGCCCCTCAATTTGTAGGGTTTGAAAGTTTGTTTTGTTTTTGTTTGGCCAAGCAATTTTTTCCCCCTGGGAAAAATTCACTGAAGTGGCCATTTGGAGATTAGCGTTTTCACTGTTTATTGGTTGGTGAAGACATATTCGATGAGCATGTTTTTTGATAACATAATATAGACCCAGTCTGGTTCAGGGCAAACTTCACCCTGCCCACCCCCACCCCCCAAAGTCAAATTTGACATCCGATACTTGTTTCGCACTTCACATCTCCGTAGATCAAGTGTTGAAGGCCCTATCCAAGGCAAAGAACACAGGTTCCATGGGACCTGATAGTATCCCAGGCTGTATTCTGTACCATCTCCAGCAAGAACTAGCCTTGTCATTGAGCACCCTATTCAACCATAGCCTAAGTACAGGCTTCATTCCAGCAGAGTGGAGGACTGCCATTGTCAACACTTTGCACAAAGGTGGTACCACTACTGACCCTGGAAACTATCGCCCCTATTAGTTTGACAAGTCTGCTCTGTAAGGCCATGGAGTATATTATTATGGACATCATAAACAAGGACATAGGCAATCTTCAAGCACTTGATCCCACCCAATTCAGATTTGTCAAGGGCAGATCTTGCTTGTTGAACCTGGTTAACTCTTTTGAGACTGTCACCGAGACACTAGATGAAGGAAAGTCTGTATATACAACCTACCTTGACTTGACCAAAGCCTTTGACACAATCCTGTACATGGGCATCATTGAAAAGTGAACACAACTTGGAGTAAACCCTATCTCATCAGGTGGGTAGCCAACTGGCACACTGATAGGACTCACAAGGAGAAATAGGTGCCTACACCTCTGACAGCAGAACTGTCACTAGTGGTATTATTCAGGGATCTGTTCTGCCATTTCACACTGAGCTAATCGGAGGAAGTCAGAGGAAGGGCTCTGAGCTAACTAATCTGTAATATATAACATTAAGTATCCTGTTTTTTGCTTATTTCTGAGTTATTTATAGCACTTTTATTTTACTCACTGTGTGTGAGGTATTAACTAGAATTTTCTACAGTTGTTAAGCATCTGGTTGGGTTTGTTTGTTCTGATTTTTGTTTCCCACCCTCCTTCCCTATTTGTATGCTGTTCTTATAGTTGGTGGCACTGGCTTTGCAGTCCCGCCCCTACTGTAAATTTGATCTGGGACACTCCTCCCAGTCTAGTGTCAGTACCTCATTCTATCTATTCCAGGGAGAACATTTGAGAAGGCCAACCCGGTTAGCTTCTGCTCCTCCTTTCCCCTTTCCACTTTACATAAAAAAAAAAAAATTCTAAGCTTGTTTCCTGCCTTTGCATCCTGTAAGTTGTCTAGTCCAAATACAGATTTGCTGTATCCAGCACTGTTTGTAAGATTCTGAGCCCCCAAGACTTTCTGTGTTGGTGGGAAGCCTTCTAGCTTAATTTTGTTTCTCAGAACTAGCCAGTTTTCTAGTTTCAGCACTCAAATCTGTTTCTTTGAGCTCAACACTTGTTCAGAACTCATTGTAAGCACTAAATAAGCTACAAATTACTACAGCACTCAACTTTCCTCACTTGTCTAGAGTAAAGCAGTTTTTAGTACTAAATAAATAAGCACCTATCCAGGCATGTCTAAGGGTCAGCTCCCGGTGTTTTCTACTGTCTACCTGATGAATCTGGGCATCTTGGGGCAATGCAGCAATTGCCTCATGTACACAGACAGCCCTCTACTCCTACCACCCAATACTACAACCTGTGAGAGATGCACTTATATAGCCAAACTGGAAGCAAAGCTCTCTTCACACAAGACTGGACTAGACAGTCAAGAGGAGAAGGTAAACACTTGCACCACACCACACTCATCACATAGTCCCTCAAAACCTACACCACCAAAACACACACATAGAAACACAAAACACACCCCTACATTTGCGGAGGCTCTGAAAAAAAATCTACCCAAGCAACAGGGACCTCCAAACCAGAAACGCAAGCAACCTCCACCCCCTAACACAACCCAAATGACACATAGCCCACAAACTCACTGTGCCACTCAAACACAGCCCATAAGGCATAACAAAGTACCCAACACTTTAGTCATAGGTGACTCTATAGTCAGGAACACTGATGTTCCACTCACCAGGCTAAAGAAGGAGAAAGTTACTGTCAGCTGCCTGTCAGGTGCCAGGGTCCACCACATAACGCAAGCACTCAGGTCACACCATAACAAGTACAAATATGACTCTGTCATTGTCCATGTTGGTGTGAATGACCTGAGATGTACCTCGCTGGACTACATGAAAAGAGACATGGAGCGGCTTTCCAACATTGTAGCCCAGGCAGGTACGACCCTAGCCCTGAGTAGCATCCTGCCATCACCCAGAATGATACCACAGTACAAGGACAAAATGATTTACTTCAACAATTGACTAAGCTTCTGGTGTCATTCTAAGGGGATCCAGTATCTGTCTGCCTGGGATGACATAACTGACAAACCACGATGCTTTGCCAAAGATGGCCTGCACCTGTCACCCTTGGGATTCTGGATACTAGCTAAGGCTCTTGCCACCCCTATAGTGCCTTTTTTAGGCAAGATTCAAATGACAAATTCACCAGCGTAACATGTACAAGCAAGCAAAATCTGAGGGTAATGCTACTTAATGCTAGAAGTCTAAACCTCAAAATGCACTCACTCGAGGCACTCCTTAAAATGGAGAACATTGACATCTGTGCAGTGACAGAGACCTGGTTCAAGGCTCCAAAGAGCACCCCTGCATTACCAGGCTATAATTCATACCACACCTTTCGGCCACCTAACCTGGACCGACGCACTAAAGGTGGAGATATGTCCATATTCATTAAGGATATCCACACCTCCAGGCTAGTTGCTCAGCATAATGCATCCGAGATTATCCAAGTGCAACTAACTCTGGGCAAGACCGCAATCCAAATTGTAGCTTGCTACAGATCCCCCACCATGCTCCAGGATTCCCATTCCTCATTTCTTGATACACTGAAAAATATTAGGGTACAACCTAACACCCTAATAATGGGCACTTTCAAGTACCCCAGCATTAACTGGGAAAACTACTCATGTACCAACTCTTGTGCTCAACGTTTTCTGGAATTCATAAATTCCAATGCCTTGGATCAACTTATCCACACCCCCACCAGGGGCAGCAATATCCTAGACCTGGTCATTACCAACATGGGCAACCGGTGTTCCACACCAGATGTCAATTCCTCGTTGGTCAAATTCAACCACAAGCAAATCACCCTAGACATTCACATCCCTCCTCCACCCCCCATTAGGGAAACCACCATAAAAAATTTCTCCAAAGCCAACTTCACGCTTCTTAAGACAGAAGTGGCAAACTTCATGACACCCATGCTGACGGACAATAGAGGTACGACTGCTGAATCCTATACAATTGCACTTTATAAGCACTTACACGAGTGCATTGATTGTACAATCCCTAACAGAACCAAGGTGCTATCCTCCAAAAAAGGAAGCCAATCTGGTGGTCCCCTGCTAAAAACAAACTCTACAACAGAAGAAAGAAACTGTTGCAAAAAAAGAGTAAAATCACATGATTTGAGGAACTCTGTGATCAGCCTCACTAAGAAGCTGAGATCCCTCATAAAATCCTCCAAAGCTAGTTATGAAAACAAAATCGCCACTGATTCTAAAGACAACCACAAAGCATTCTATAGCTATGTCAAGAATCCAATGGCAACACTCAGATCTGCTCTGAGTTACAGCACAATGGCACTAAATATACAGAACCAACTGATATTGCCAACATCCTGGCAGATAGGTTCAGTGATAACTTTACCCCTCTCTCATCCCCTAAAGGGCCCATCTCTATACCGGAAGAATGCAAAGTTCCTGTAATCAAGGCTGCACAGGTAAAAAACACACTCAGCAAAGCCAATAACACAGCATCCATTGGACCTGACAACATCCCAGGCTGTGTTCTACATGAACTACAGAACAAACTGGCACCCCACCTAAGTACCATGTTCAGTCATAGCCTCACCTCAGGCTTTGTGCCCACTGAATGGCGCACAGCAATGGATATCCCACTCCACAAAGGGGGAGCCATCACGGACCCCTGGAACTACTGCCCCATTAGCCTGATGAGCCTGGTCTACAAGGCTATGGAGTGTATCATCATGGAAATTATAAACAATGACATTGGTAATCTCCAAACTCTGGACCCTACCCAATTCAGTTTTGTGAAAGCAGATCATGTCTCCTAAACCTGATAGACTTCTTTGAAGCGGTCACCAAAGCCGTAGATGAGGGTAAGGTGGTTCACACAGCCTATCTAGATCTTGCCAAGTCTTTCAACACCATCCCCCACTCTGGAATTATAGATAAACTCACTAAACTAGATATAAATACCTATGTCACAAGATGGGTTGCCAAATGGCTCACTGACAGAACCTGCACTGTGAAATTAGCAGACTCTAAATACAACTTCAGACCAGTGACAAGTGGAGTACCACAGGGTTCAGTCCTAGGTCTTCTCCTGTTTGGTATCTACTTCTCTGAAGTACAGGCTAACACAGAAGGTCTTTGGCTAACAAAGTTTGCAGATGACTGCAAACTAGGAGCCATAATCAAAACTTCTAACAATGTGGACTTTCTACAAAAGGGCCTCACTGAGACAGATGCCTGGTGTCAAAGCCATGGCCTCAAGTTCAATGCCAAAAAGTGCATTGTCATCCCTTTTGGTAAAAACTCTGTACCCGTGAATTACCACATAGGTGGTAGTCTACTTAACACCAAAAGTGTGATAAGAGACCTTGGGACACAGGTGGACAGTAGTCTCTCCTTTGATAATCACATCACCACAGTAGTCAGGAAATCTTTCTATGTGGCACACCTCATCACAAAAGGTTTCTCATCCAGGAAAAAAGAGGTCATTGCTCCCTTCTACTCATCACTCATTAGACCCATTATGGAGTACAATGCCCCTTTTGGTATGTACCTCACAAGACATCTACAACAACTGGAAAGGCCACAGAAATACCTCACAAAGAGGATTACCAGCCTCAAAAGATGCCCTACGCAGACCATCTAAAAAAACTCCAGCTTTACTCTGTTGCATATTACCTACTCAGAGGCGATCTCTACCTAACATACAAAGGTATGTCAAACCCAGAGCTGTTGGACATGCTCCACAAAAAGAAATCTCAATCCCTCCGAGCTACATGATCTAGTGACCTAAACCTTGTCACCACAATAAACAGAACATGCTGGAGGGATAGATTCCTGTCCCAGAGACTTCCCATACTCTGGAACAAACTACCTATCTGTATCAAACAAAGCTCATTAGCACTCTTCAAGAAAAATTTTGATGATTGGATGGGAGATAGGAAATTCACCCCAGGGATCACTTCTGTGGCTCTGCTTGACAGGGGCACAGGAAAATAATTTTCTTGGGTGGCAAAAGCCAGGGTACTCTTTGGCTAGGCTTATATAGGCCCTAGGGCCAATAGCCTAGTACCTACCTATGAACCTATGATCCCTATTGTTTGGCATCTTATTCTCAGAGGTCCAGGCAAGGACAAAAGGCCTGTGGCTGACCAAGTTTGTGGACAACTGCAAGTTGAGTGCTGTCACTGACTCCTCAAATGATGTTAACATACTACAAGAGGGCCTCACAGCAACAAATGACTGGTGCCAAAGTCATGACCTTAAGTTAAATGCAAAAAATGTATTATTATCATACCATTCAGCAGAAACACAACCACTACTGATTACCACATTAACAGCAACCACCTAAGTAAACAACCTGTGGTGAGAGCCCTGGGTACACAGGTTGACAAAAATCTCACATTCGACCATCATGTAGTGGCAGTGGTTAGAAAAGCCTTTTACATGGTTCATCTCATAAATAAAGGGACTGCATCCAGAAAAAATGGAGGTTATTACCTCACTGTACTCCTACCTCATTAGGCCAATAATTGAGTACAAGGTGCTGTTTGGTATGTATCTCTCCAAACACCCACAATAACTGCAAAGGCTACAGAAATACCTCACAAAGAGAATCCATGGCCTCCAACACCTGTCCTATATGGACAGGCTCAAATCACTATCACTCGACTTGGTATCAAACAGGTTGCTTAGAGGTGATCACTATCTTGGCTACAAGGCAATTTCAGACCCTGCTCTACTAGAGATGCTCCATATCCGTAAGTCTAACTCCTCACGAATTACCCAACTGAAAGTCCTAAATCCAATATGTGACATTAACAAAACATGATGGAGAGACAGGTTTTTCTCCACGAGGCTGCCCCATCTCTGAAATAAACCCCCCATACACAACAAACAAAGTACATCGCTGACCCTCTTCAAGCACAACATTAATGAGTGGATGGGAAGCCGCAAATTTGTCTCAGGGGTTCCACGTGTCCCTCATTGAGAGGGGTGACAGGTGCTGATTGGGGTTTCTTTTTTGGGGATAAACTATTGGCTAGGCTTGTAAGGGCCCCAGGGCCATTAGCCTAGTCATCTCCTATGATCCTATGATCCTATGATCCCTACTCAGTCATCACTGATAAATTCACCCAGCTGGATATCAACCCATATATTATCAGGTGGGTTGCAAACTGACTCACTGATAGAACTCATACAATCAAACTAGGGGACTCCACCTCCCCCAGCAGACCCTTAACCAGTAGTTTTCCACAGGGACCGGTTCTGGGACCCCTAATGTTTGGAATCTACTTCTCCAAAGTACAGGCTAAAACTAAAGGAACGTGGCTGAAAAGTTTGCTGATGACTGCAAACTATGACCGATCATTTTTGCTGATGACTGCAAACTAGGACTGATCATTGAAGCCCCTAGCAATGTTAACATCCTGCAAGAAGGTCTTACACAGACTAATGACTGGTGCCAAAGTCATGGTCTTAAACTTAATGCAGGAAAATGCATTATCATCCCATTTGGTGGCAAGGGTGATGTTCCTGCAAACTACCATATCAAGAGCAATACACTAAACACACAGTCAGTGGTGAGAGATCTGGACACACAGGTTGACAGCAACCTTAACTTCAATCACCATGTCTCCACAGTGGTAAGAAGAGCATGTTATATTACTTGGCTCATAAGTAAGGGCATTGCCTCCAGAAAAAAAGAGGTTATAACCCTCCCTGTACTCTTCCCCCATCAGGCCAATAATAGAGTAGAATCCTCCCTTTGGTACAGTCATATCCAAACACCTGCAGAAATTGGAGAGACCACAGAGGTTCCTCACAAAGAAAATTCAGGATATTCAAGTCCTGTCTTATGTGGACACACTGAAATCATTGTGACTTTACTCTGTGTCCTACAGACTGCTCAGAGGCAACCTGTGCCTTGCATATAGAGCAATCTCTGACCCAGCTTTAATGGAAGTGCTGCACATTTGCAAGTCAAATGGCACACGGGTCATTTGCTCAAAGAGCCTTAACCTGTTTTGTGACATCAACAGAACTTGCTGGAGAGACAGATTTATCTCACAGAGGTTGCTCCACCTTTGGAACAAACTTCCTATTCATGTTAAACAAATGCTCTCATTGGCCCTATTTAAGCATAATTTAGACGATTGGATGGGTAACCAGACATTCAGCTCAGGACTTCCACCTGTGTCCCTCTTGGAAAAGGGCAATAGGTGCTGATTTTAGTGTTTGCTTAACCAGACACCCTTGGGAACATGGGTTGAACTTCACTAGGCTTGTAAGGGCCTTGGGGCCATTAGCCTAATAACCCCCTTTGATCCTATGATCCTATGTTGATTCATTTACTAAGGCAATCAAATATGCCTACATGATTAGGGCAAAATGCAAAGTCAGCCAAGCCCTAAAACATGCCCTTCAATGAGGAAACCGGCTCTTTTACTGTCCCTGTGACCAATGTAGTACCTTACAGTATATATCATTAAATATCAGTATCTACAGACAGAAAAACACAAGTCATATGGTACTTCACTTTCTAGAAAGGAGTCTGTTTAGATGTAGGCTGGAGTCTTCTCTTAGCATCTTAAAAGACATTGCAAACAATACATGGTGTCAAGGTGAAAATAGGTTAATTTATTTTTAAAGGTTTTATCATTTGTGTAACACAAAATATGAAACAGTTTAAAATCTGAACATTTTGCCACCATTAAGATTTTCATTTGCATAGTTATGAGAAACCCTCAAAGCATTTTGCTCTACTGGGAAAATATAGTCCATCTACAGCTGTGAGGAATTCTCTCTCACTCTAAGGTTATTCAGTATAAAACTAGAAATCTGATTTGTTCCTTCCTGTGAGCTGAATACCCAAGAAGCTTAAAAAAAAGATAGATTGTGCCATATTACTTCATGTCACAGAGTAAGAATTCTATTTATTCATTTGCTGTTTACAATACATTAAGGCTCATTTGAAGCAACATATATTTATATTACTTAGTAAAGAACAGAGCCAAAGTCTGTGATAAAAGACAGAACAGTTTGTGATATAAGAAATGATCATACAAGGAGAAGAATTTTAAGACAAGCAAATCTGACTTTATCTAAAGCTCTGGTTGTGTGTAGAGTGAGTGATATTAGAAATCCACAGTTACAGGAGATAACCAAGGAACTTAAAGTGTTTAAGACAGACTGTGAGCAAAATAATAAAATAAAACTGAAGCATAAGGGAAAATGCACTGATGTCGGGAAACAGAGTTGTGAGGTACATAGGAAGTATGGCAAAGCCAAACGTCAAGCCATATGGACTAGGTATGGTCATAAGCACAAAATGAAGTAGTATTCATTATTTAGTCAATTCTGAAGAAGCTGTGGCAGAAATAAAGCATTTTACAAAAATGCTAAAAGAAAAAAAAGAGTGTTTCAAATAGTTTACATGTTATTGAGGCAAACATGAAAAACAAAATATTTGTTGGTACTATTAACATGCAAATATATGATTCTGTTAACTCAGGAAGTAAAGATGCAGTCCATCAGGATAATCAGAATGTGGGAAGATAATCAAAAGTAATAAAGTGCTGAATTTAAATTATGCAAAGTTGAGAATAATATTTTGTCAGAAAATATGTTTAAAGCACTAATGCAGAAAGGTACTGAAAGCAATGCAGTATGCACATTGTTGTCTTATTCAGACTATCAAGTAAAACTATTATTTCAGAAGCTACTGAAATGTTAATCTAAATACAGACTGTGTAACATTCTCTTTAAGATATCAATAGTGGATCAGGAAAGTGAATCTCATAATTTTTTAGATCATTTTGCCTGTCAGAAGTGGGCATGGCAAAACATATTTACTGTGTACAAACATAGACTTGATGTGTACATGAACAATTGCAAAGTCACACATTCATCTTGAATACTACACAGAACCATAATAATAATAACCATAATGACTATGTTTATATATTTGCAGGCTTAGATAGCTTACCAAGAGAATATCAAATTCATAACTTCAGATGTTCTGCCAATAATATATTTTCAAAGTGCCACTAGGTCTTTACCAGTAACTCCCACAAGTAGAACTAAGCAAGAATAAAACCTAATGGAAAGCATAAGGCATCATTTAAAACCAGAAAGAGCTAACAGAAAGGATGAACAGTATGCAGAGTGGTCACTATTGCATACAATAGGTCTTCATGTAATAGTAGACCAGTGTTTCAATGTGTATATCTAAGGTTCAACTAAGTTTTACTTCCAAATCACAACATTGTACATATGGCTCAGAATCTATTCAATATTTCTGTAATCCTTCTATGACACAGTGTGATTCTAGCTATTTAACAACATTTTGCAGTATTTTATATAAATTCTTTGTTAACCAGTATGCCTTAGCACTTGGGTTATGGCTGAAAATGGTCAAATGACCAGTTAACAGACTATAATTAAAATAAAAAGAATAAAATAATGGTATTAACCTTGAAGTAATCTCTCATTAAAATTTTCCAACTTTCAACAACTATACAGTATTGCATGGTTTCAAGAAATAAGTGCACCAAAGACACATTGAAATGTGTCAAGCCTGCATTCCCATTTACTTCAGTTGTCATCTCAATGGTCCTCCCTACCCCAAAATACCCAAATACAGTGTTAGGCATTGTGACCTTTTATTGAACAAGTTATACTCATAAGCACAGCTAATTAACTTGTTTGCAACAAACTGCATCCAACACCATATGAAAACTGTATCTAATATCAAAACTGAAGATTTCCATTAATTGCCGGTTGGCGTCCACACATCTGTGCCAAACACTTTCGCCCAACATGCACAGTGCCTCCTCAGTTCTGCCCTGAATAATAATTTTACCTGACCAAATTCTCCACCCCTTGGTGGAGTACAAACTTCCTGCAGCTCAGAAAAGCAAGGGTGATAAAAGGGGTCTATATTAGATAATCAAATGTTTAGGTGATCAAACACCTAAACATCGCTTTTCTAATATTGAACCACACAGTGACGAACGTCCCAGGGAAACAAGTCCCTCAGCCACAACACAAAAAATATTACTTTACATCTAAATTAAGTAGGGGGCTTCACCCCCCCATACCCCCTAACTAAATATACCAACTCCAAGATTGCTCAACATTAGGGAAATAGCAAACTCTGGTGAACAGCCAAGGGAAATCTTTCCCTGTGTTAAATCGGTCGTTCACCTTTTTTGCTTTCGATATCAGAAGATCAATGTTTAGGTATTCGATCACCTAAACATTCGGTCTTCTAATATAGACCCTGATAAAAGTAGGGAATAAAGCCACTACCAGCACTCATCTACCAGTATGTTCTACATGCCATTTCCCCTTTTTCTAACCCATAAATATTACCTTTTTATGTTTTTTTATAAGAAATCTTGAACATGTAGTGCTAACTGTAAATGAAACAAATTCCAGCCCAAATTGTTCAAATGAATGCCATCAATGTGATGGAAATCTGGATCATATCTAGCTAAATCTGGATGTTTGATAACAGAGAATCCAATGTCATGTGCTGCTCTAGATATTCTAAAGTTCAAAAGCCGTTGTGTAAACTCAATAGCTGCAGGTTTGGCGGCAGCGTTCCAAGTTCATCTAGGTATGATGGCTGATGAACCTACTTAAATGGGGAACTTTTCATGCAAAATGGCTGTCCACCAACATTTTACAGAGAAGGATGTGCTTTAGAATGTAAGAGATATAGACTTCAAATTTTTAACAATCTTATTATTGAGGAAGGCATTCAATTTCAAGGACAAACCTCATGTAAAACCTTGTGATAACAATTTTGCTGCCTGGCCATCAGGGATAAGATTCTAGTTCCTGAGTGAGTTCTTGCACTTTAATAGGGGAGTGGGATACATCATTGCTGTTGTCTCCGAAGGAGAAAAAAGCTTTTGTTAGTTCAAAAAGAACCCCTCCCTCAAAATAACCCTGTTTGCTTCACATAAAACATATTTTCATTGTTATTTGCACCTGGTGTATGTTTGAATTGATTCATTTTTTTGCCAGCAATTAAATGCTGAGTGAGGTTTTCCACAGTGCAAACATGAAAAAGGGCAAGAAGCTCAAACATATTTCTCTATTGAAGACCCAACAGCACTGTTGCCATGGTTCTTGGAAGAAGGTCACTTAACCACATGGCAGGGCAGTGCTGATCCCACCTTAAGGGCTTGTTAACTGATTTTAGTTTTCTAAATCTATGATGGCTCAGCCATGCATTCCCCCTATGAATGTAATGAGCTTCTCTGATGGCCAGTAAGTATGAAATGAAAGGGAAAGCCAATTGAGGGTAATTTTCAATAATGACTGCCATAAATATTAAAAATCCAGCTGCCCAAGAATCCCAGCTCTTCTGAGTTTGCTTGTTAGAGGATGCGTTGGCAGTTGTTGTAGAGGTTAATGTTGTGAGCTATAATGCTTCTGGTTTAGGGTTTGATTCCTACAACCTTCATTTGCCTGCTGTGTATTACTTTAACTAGCGCAACTAAAGTAGCCATCAGATCTTTGGAAATGGATTTTTCAGCTTCCAGTAGCCTTTGAATCCTGTCCTCATCTGCCATGTCAAAAATATCTGTGTAATCCCCCTGAATGATTTTATCTTTAACTGATTTGGGTATGTGAGCAGTTATGTGTGCCCCTGAGGTATTGGGCACTGAGGATAGCCTTATTCAAATCCTGTTTTCAGCTTTGATTGCCATCTAAACTTCTTACTATCTTCCCTTTGACTCTGCTAGAGGATTGACCTGAATTAACTGGGAGTGGGACAAGCACCTGTGGGATATAAGAAACCCCCCCTCACTCTCTTTGCTCATCTGGGAAGGCAAAATTATTTTCCAAAACTAAGTCAAGTAATCTACGCTTGTTGCCTTCTGGAAGAAACCCTTGAAGATCCTCTAAATACTCCTGTTAGTAAGAGACTTCAAAAGTTCCTCTAAGTACTCCTCTTGATAAGAGACTCCAGAAGCTCCTGAAAGTACTCCTCTTTACCAGAAATTCCTCTAAGTACTCCTCTTGATAAGATATGCCAGAAGTTTATCTAAGTGCTCCTTTTGACAAGAAGTTCTTCTAAGTACTCTTCTTGATAAAAGACTCCAGAAGTTCCTCTTGAGTCTGATTCACTGTGATCTCCATTTCTCTATTATCTTCAGCAAGAATACCA
>NC_056742.1:528978264-529010764 GCF_019279795.1 Protopterus annectens | reverse complement strand
CTTAAACACATGGTCACTGGTGACTGGCTCAACAAACATGACTGTCCCACCAAGTGAAATGAGGAACAATTCAGGCACTCAATGGAAATCAACCAAAAAAATAAAAACAAGGGGCTAAAAATAATGCAATGAACCAGATGAAGCTGATCACCTTTGTGGTCCAGCTGTCCTTGATGACATCAACCTAAGCATGAGTGAATATTACTGACTTCTCCTACCATTGACAAATGAATTGCACACACTACACACACAAACACACACACTCTACCACAGTCACAACTACCAGGTTCCCTTATGTGGTTCCTAATTGCCATAAAGTAATGCTTTTAGATCTGAAGAAGGCTTATAATCAACACAAAAGTGCTCATCATACTTTAAATTTGTATTTGTTACCTTCAAAATTTATTTATGTATTATTTACATTTGTTTACTGGGTAGTGTTCGATTGGGCCAGTAGCCCGTTTTCAGTGGAGACCCAGGGAGAAAAGCTCCAAACAGAAAACAAAAGAAGAAGAAATAAATTCAGCAGAGTATTACATACATGGTACAATTATAAAATATTTGATTAAGTTTAAAAACATGGTACTTCACAATATACAGGTGAATGTACAACTTAATGATAAGAAGCATAAACAAACAATACTTTTTTGTGGTGTGAAATATTGACCTATATGGCAAAAGGAAAGTGTTTACAATAAAAGCATTTATTTATGTATTGGAAATAAAATTAACTAATTACTCCTTTTTATAAAATATGTGCTATTTTCTCTATATTTCTTAATTGCTAGAGGCATCCAAAGATTTGAAGGGTCCCTGGTTAAAAATCTTTGGTTTAGAGGATGCTGCATGGAACACCAGATAAAAGCAAACATAATAACATGGACAGATCTTAAAAGGGAGGAGTAAAACAGGAATATTTTATGAAATAAGAAGAAAAGAGTTTTCAGGAATATGATTATAATGGCGTGAATGGGAAACATAAGGCTATGGCTTCGAAGGTGATGTTTTAATTTTGCAGTTCTAGATAAGAAGCATCCATTTATTCCTGCAGTTAAATTAACTGCTATAAACAAGATAAACGTATGAAGTTAAGTAATATTTTATGATGAAGAATTTTCTGGTAGGAAGAAACTAATAGGACAGTGATGTACACTACAAGACCAATGAGTCAAGCAGAAGGCTTCATCAAGATAAAGGGTTGTGATTTTTGATGATATGTGGTATAATCGTTCATTTGTAAAAATAGTACTGCTTTAGATTTTGCAAGCAGATATTATCTGCCATTAAAATGCATGTCTGTATAATACTGAAACATTCACAGCTCGTGAAATAATATTTCATTCATAAAACTCAACAGTGAAGTCCATTTGTGAGGATATGAACTTATTGTTGCATCTATATTAGACAATGTTGTACATGCTGCATGCTTTTCATATGTTAACAACTCACTATTAAAATTATAATATACTACTAAACTAAATATAATGTTGCACTAACATCAGGTTTTATTATTCACTTATAAATATTTAATTCATATCATACAATGGTCATCATATTCAAGTTCCCCTCTGAGTCTAGTAAGAAGTGATTTTCCATCTTTTGTCTGCAAGCCACAGTATAGCACAGATGTGCTGGATAACAGCACAGTTCCATGGCATACAAGATGAAAGCCCAGACTAGTGCCTAGATTACCTGAGTCCAGGTAGTTGCACAAATATTACAGGAACTAGACAGCAGAGAGCAGGAGTGAGCAGCTCTTGACAAAAACATCCATCCTGGTGGAGCGTTTGATGGTCTTGTTCACTGGCTGCATTTGCAACTAACAAGCAGTAGTTTGCTGGCATCAGTAATGCAGTACTGATTGGGAACATGGTCTTAGCCTACCAAGCCAGTGATAAGAGTAGACAGCTAGACCACACAGGCGAATGGCTTCACCTGGTCCATTGCATTATTTTTACATGGTGAGGGGTGGTCATAGTGGATCCTGTAGTCATATTCTTCCATGCCATTTACCAGTGGACAGGGTTAGAGCCACATATAGAAAATCCCTGCCATCTGCAATAATAACACTTTCACTGCAGACTCTCTGAGTGGCAGATTGAAATCTCAGGTGAAAAGTGTGCCATTATACATGCTGAAATATCTTTGAATAGCTGTCAGAAAGGATGCTTACAGGACAGGGTGAGATATTCAGTGGAAAGATGAATGAAGCAAGCTGATGGTCTGTGGACTGCAGATGAATGAGAACAAACAACCTCCATTCCTGCATAAATGATGGCTCCTAATATGTATACATATATATATATATATATATATATATATATATATATATATACACATATATATATATATATATAAACACTTTATAATCTTGAAATACTGAAATGTCGAATTTCAGTATCTCGAGACTATAAAAGTGAAATTTAAAAATAGCGAAAGTGCATAATCGCGAATTTGAACATCTCAAATTTGTGGTTATGTCTTTACTCTAAGTAATGTCCAGGATTGTATGTGGATGGTGTGCGGTGCTGTGTGTGGATTTAGGTGTTATGTCAGGTAAGTGAGTTTTTTGTAAGGGTTTTGGATGGGAGTTTGAGTGTATGTGAGTGTGCTGATATGTGTGATGTGTGTGTGAGGGACTGTAGAATGTGTCTGTGTGTGTTTGCTTTTGTTTACTGTTTGTGTGATCTCGGAGTTAGCATATATAAGTAGGGGGGTGTGCAGGGGGTTGTAGGTTTGTGGATTTGTGTTGTTTTGTTTGTTTATGTTGTGGGTGTTGTATATGTGTGGTCTGGTGTGTGCTGTGTTTTAGGTGTTTTGAATTTCGCGGTTTTGGGCTTCGCGGTTTTGTTGTTTCGGTGTTGTGTGGATTAGATTTTATGGTCTTGAAAAACTGAAATTCGAGATTTCAGTATTTCGAGATTATGAAGTGAATAATATATATATATATATATATATATATATATATATATATATAAAACAAATATCATCACTGTACATGACAATACCACACAACTTCTTAGGAAACTTGAGGTGATGTGAATGTCAATTAGTTGGGTGTAAACTCCTGACTCCCCTACATCTAGCATGAACTTATTTGGTTTCACACTAATTAATTAATATCCTCACACATTACAGCAAGACATAAACTGACTAAAATTTCTCTAACTATTAAATCATTGTCCTATAACTTTTATTTGTTCTTAACGAATGTTTTCATATTATGTCTAATTTGGTATAATTTTCAAATTGCAGGGTTTTTTTGTATTATTTTTAAGACTGAAATTATTGTTCTTAAAATGTTTTGTAATACTTCAGAGCTTTTCTCCCTGGGTCTCAGTTGAAAATGAGCTCCTACCCAGTCAAACTTTACCAGTAATCAAATGTCAGTATAACTAAATAAATCATGTATGAAGGATCTGGCGGTCCAGGGCTAATATTATAAGTACTTAAAATGACATAACCATTTATGTTTTCAGTTCTAAGATGTGATATTACAAACAATAATAACATTCCTATACTGTTTTTCTGCTGAGTGACTAATAGAAGTATGTATTGCAACAAAATATACCTCCGATGTTAAAGCCCAAGAATCACTGCAAACCGCACAGACTAAGACATATGTGGTACATATATATTATTTGAATAATGCTGTTTTTTACTAATCCAAAGTGAATGGCAATCCCCCAGTGTTGCCTGAGAAGACCAGTGATCAGCAGAGTAGCTATTGTTAACACATCACCAGTAAACCCCCCGTGATGGAAAACAGTATCAAACAGATTACAGTGGGCAGACAACTGGAGAGTTAGTTTAGTGCATATACAGAATGGGTTGTACATCTGTTGTTATATGGAGGCTGTCCATTGGTAACTGCATCACAGGTGCATGCATATATATAGGCTGGATTTTTAACGTAAGGCTCATCACCCCTAAACCCCAGAGCACATCACCATCATAGCATTAGAGAAATACAAATATACTGAAAACACGAAGAACTCTCAGCAAATCATGCAATGGATTAGAACTGACCTACTAATTGCATAAAGGGCTGCGTTTTGAATGCTTTTGCAGTACACTCATTAAATTTAATATGTATCTGCATCAAAATAAAATTATCCATTTGTCAGGGATGTGATTTTCAAATGCCCCAGTATAAATGTTGCAGTTGTCACATCTTATTAAAAATATTAATGTTAACAATGACTTTAAGTGTTCAGTCTGCACTAAAGTTTTGCGCACCTTTTTTAGTAGCAGAGCTACAAAACTGCAAAAAATCAAATATTCTGACTGTTGTTTCCATGTATACATTTGTTGCATTTATTACAACTGTATCTGCACGCTCTGATTATTACTAACAGTACTTTCTGTAAACTGTTTCCATGTATATGCTTGTTGCATTTATTACAACTGTATCTGCATGCTCTGATTATTACTAACAGTACTTTCTGTAAACTGTTTCATAGTTTCATAGTTTCATAGTATAGTACTAGGCTATCTGCCCTGGGGCATTTGTAAGCCTAGCCATAGTGATGTGGCTTTTGCCACCCCATGAAATGGTACAAAAAATGCACAGAATAAATTTAGAGTACTGTGCCTCTCTCTAGTAGTGACACAATGAAGGTCCCCTTATATAATAGAATTAGTTTACTGTGCCCCTGTCTAGCAGTGACACAGATGTGACCCCTGGGGTAAACTTACGATCTCCCATCCACTCATCAAGATTTCTCTTGAAGAGAGTCAGTGAGGGGCTCTGCCTAATATGAACTGGGATCTTGTTCCAAAGCATGGGAAGCCTCTGGGTTATGAATCTATCCCTTCAGCATGTCCTATTCATACTTGTGCCAAGGTTTAAGTCTTTAGCACTAGTGGTCCTGATGGATTTGGATTTTTTGAGGTGGAGCATGTCCATCAGATCCTGATTGGACATGGCCTTGTACGTCAGGCAGAGATCACCTCTGAGCAGGCGGTATGCTACTGAATAGAGCTGAAGTTTCTTTAGTCTGGCAGAATAAGACATATGTTGGAGACCCTTGATCCTCTTGGTGAGGTACTTTTGTGGTCTCTCCAGCTGTTGCAAATGCCGGGTGAGGTACATACCAAATGGGGCATTGTACTCAATCATGGGTCTGATGAGGAAGGAATATAGGGGTACAATGACATCCTTGGATCTGGATGTGAATCCCTTCATGATGAGGTGTGCAAGGTAGAATGTTTTTCTAACCACTTTGGCAACGTGGGTGTCAAATGAGAGGTCACTGTCGACTTGGGTCCCTAGGTCTCTGATTATTTTTCCGTACTCAGTGGGTTGCTGTCTATGTGATAATTTGTGGGTACTTTGTTTTTCCCAAAGGGGATGACTATACATTTTTTGGCATTTAGTTTAAGGCTGTGACTCCGGCACCAGTTGTTTGTTTCTATGAGGCCTTTTTGTAGGATGTGTGTGTCTGCTGGTGTATCAACTATGGCGCCTAGTTTGCAGTCATCTGCGAACTTTGTCAGCCACAGCCCTCCCATGTTTGCTTTAACATCTGAGAAATAAATGCCGAACAAGAGGGGTCCCAGGATAGATCCCTGTGGGACACCACTTGTGACTGGCTTTGAGTCTGACATTGCTCCAGTGATTTTAACTTTATGGGTTCTGTCCTTTAGCCAGTTTGCAACCCATCTAGTGACATAAGGGTTTACTTTTAAGCTGTTGAGCTTATCTATGATGCCTGAGTGGGGTATTGTGTCGAAGGCCTTAGCCAAGTCCAGGTATGCTGTATGGACTGCTTTGCCCTCATCAATGGCTCTAGTGACTGTTTTGAAAAAGTCAACCAGGTTTAAAAGGCAGGATCTGCCCTTTACAAAGCCAAACTGGGTGGGATCAAGTGTCTGTAGGTCCCCTATGTCTCTGTTTATGAGTTCCATAATGATTCTTTCCATAGCTTTGCAGACCAGGCTGGTTAAGCTTATGGGGCGGTAGTTTCCAGGGTCTGTAGAGGCACCCCCTTGTGGAGTGGGACCACTGTTGCTGTACGCCAGTGTTCAGGTACATATCCCAAAGTAAGGCTAAGGTTAAATAGCATTTTTATGTGTGGGTTTAGCTTGGAGTTCACGTAACACGCAACCCGGGATACCGTCAGGTCCCATTGATGCTGTGTTTTTTGCTTTGTTTAGGGCGGTTCTCACTTGGACATCTGAGATGACAGGGAGATTACATTTAGCTGGGATAAGTATTTCTTCTTTTGGGGGTGAGGGAGGGGAGAAATTTGCACTGAACCTGTCAGCCAGAATGTTGGCAATATCTGTGGGTTCAGTGTATTTTTTGTTGTTGTGAACCAACTCTGAGCATATCTGAGCGTTTCTGCCCAGGTTTCTAACATAGCTGAAGAAGGCTTTGTGGTTATCTTTAGTGTCCTTAGCGATTTTTCTCTCAAAGTTGGCCTTGGATGTTTTTATGAGAGAACGTAGTTTTCTGCTAATGTTGATCAGAGATGTCTTCCCTTCATGGGATTTTGCTCTGACGTGCAGTAGCTTCCTTCTTTTGTTATACAATTTGTTTATGGCTGAGGTCCACCAGACAGGATGCTTACCTTTGGTGGAGAGGGACTTGGATTTATTTGGGATTGCATGATCCATGCATTCTTGGAGATGTCCATAGAAAGCATTTGTGAAGGATTCGGCATTGTGGGATGTGGTATCCACTGACACAGTGGGCTTAAAGGATACCATCTCAGTCTTAAGAAGAGTGAAGTCTGCTTTTGAGAAGTTTTTCACTGTGGTCTTTTGTGCTGGGGGTGGAGGTGGGATATGAATATCCAGGGTAATTAGTTTGTGGTCAGATCTCACTAGTGAGGGGTATACTTCTGGTGTGGAGCATTTTGTCCCCATGTTTGTGATGATCAGGTCTAGTATATTATCTCCCTAGTGGGAGAGGTGACTAGTTGTTCCAGTGCATTTGAATTTATGAATTCCAGGAACCTTTGGGCTAGGGTATTAGGGCTAGAATAATGTACCCAATCTATGTTTGGGTAGTTGAAGTCTCCCAGTATGATGGTATTTTGTGATACATTCATATCCTCCAATGTCTTCAGGAAGGCTGAGTGGGGTTCTTGAGATTGGGAGGGTGGTCTGTAACATGCTACCAGTTGTATAGCAGTTTTGCCTATGGTTAGTTGCACCTGTATGGTCTCTGATGCTTCATGTGTTGCTACTAACCTGGAGGTGTGGGTGTCCTTGATGAATATGGACACTCCCTCCTTGTGGTTCGCCCGGGTTTTGGGGCGAAAAGCATGATACGAGGTATAGCCTGGTAGCGCTGGGGTGCTCTCAGGAGCCTTGAACCAGGTTTCAGTTACTGCACAGACGTCGATGTTCTCCATGCTGAGGAGTGCATCAAGTGCCTGCATCTTGAGATTTAGACTTCTGGCGTTGAGCAGCATTACCTTTAGTTTTTTTCCATTTTTGTTTTCTAAGGAGGTGGGTTTGTCTTTTGAGCCTTGCCTAAAAAAGGCACTATGGGGGTAGCAAGAGCTTTAGCCAATATCCAGAAGCCCAGTGGTGACAGGTGTAAGCCATCCCTTGCGAAGCAGCGTGGCTTGTCCAACATGTCATCCCAGGCAGACAGATATTGGATCCCCTTAGAATGACACCAGTACTTGAGCCAATTGTTAAAGCTGATCATCTTGTCTTTGTATTGTGGTATCATTCTTGGTGAGGGCAAGATGCTGCTCAGGGTCAGGGTCATACCAGCCTGGGCTACATAATCGGAGAGCTCCTCTATGTCTCTTTTCATGTAGTCCAGGGAGGTATGTCTCAGGTCATTCACACCAGGATGGACAATGACGGAGTCATATTTGTACTTGCTTTGGAGTGACTTGAGTGCGTGTGTTATGTGGCAGATCCTAGCTCCCGATAGACAGCTCACAGTCACCCTCTCCTTGTTCAGCCTGGTCAGCGGGACATCAGTGTGTCTGACTATAGAGTCACCTATTACTAGTGTATCAGGCAAGGTGTTTGGCCTTAAGGGCTGTGATTGGTTGACACACTGATTTATTGAAGTATGTGTTGCATGTGTTTTGTTTTGAGGTGGTGGATTTTTGGATGTCTGCTTTGGGAGCCTCTGTTGTTTTGGTAAGTTTTTATTAGAGCCGCCAGTATGTCTTTGTTTTTTATGTGTTTGGTTTGCAGTTGTGGTAGGTCTATGTGGGACTGGGATTGTTGTGTGTGTGGTTACCATCTCCTCCTGTCTGGTCATGCCAGCCCTGAGTTGAGAGAGTTCAGCCTCCAGTTTGGCTATATAGTTGCATCTCTCACATGTATTTGTGTTTGTTGGGAGGAGGAGAGGGTTGTCTGTGTACATGAGACAATTGTAGCATTGTCTCACGATACCCAGATTGACCAGCTGAACTGGAGAGGACGCCAGTAATCTACCACTCGACATGCTAGAACAGTATAAGGGAGTGCTGTACCTTTAAGGGAAGTGAATATTCACAGGGGTGGTAAGTAGATGTAGTGCTTTACTTAGTACAAGAGTGCTTACTTAGTAGAGAAGTATTGAGAACAAGTGCTAGGCTTATAATATAGTGAGTAGTCTGTTTATACTAAGAATAGAGCTTCCTTAAGGGAAAATTTGAAGAGCAGACCTGGCAGAGCCAGAAGAAGTTCAACCTTGTTTAACCGGTGCTGCGCTATGCGCACAACCACGTAAAGCCGTGCAAACGCAGATTTTAAACAGTGAACTACAAAAGAGCTAGAAATGGTCCAAAACAACCAATTACTACAGCTTCTTGTGCTGAGGTCACTTCCTACAGGGACAGGTAGGCTGCTCAAGGCTCCCCACTCCCACTGGTGAGCAAAGAAACTTCCTTCTATCCAAGTAAGGTAATGGACAACACAGGAACTACACCACAGCCCAGAGTACAGCAATGCCTGTAAACTGGTCTAAACTAGTCGAGGAGAGGCGGGAAAACAAGGAATTATTTTTGTTTTTTTGTTTTTTTGATAGAAACACACAGAAAATGCAGAAACAGTGATAAATCAGTTACACAGGCTAGCACACTTTAGTGGGCAGCCTCCACAGTTAAATTAAACAAACAAACAAACAAACTTTCAATCAAATTCAACTAAAATGTAACTTTAAGTGCAGATTTTAAAATAATGCAGCAAACAGTTAAAAAATAGTTCAAGCTAGTTCAGGGTAAGCCACAGACGCTATTCCAAGTGAAAAAAAAGCAAAGATACTTAAATCCAGAAAGTAGTCGCTTTTCTGAGTTCCCTGCTGCTAGGACCACTCTGCAGGACCATGAGGAGCTTGTCTGAGCAGTATAGCCAGAAAAAAAATGCCCAGAGGCGGATTTTAAACAGTGAACTACAAAAGAGCTAGAAATGGTCCAAAACAACCAATTACTACAGCTTCTTGTGCTGAGGTCACTTCCTACAGGGACAGGTAGGCTGCTCAAGGCTCCCCACTCCCACTGGTGAGCAAAGAAACTTCCCTCTATCCAAGTAAGGTAATGGACAACACAGGAACTACACCACAGCCCAGAATACAGCAATGCCTGTAAACTGGTCTAAACTAGTCGAGGAAAGGCAGGAAAACAAGGATTTTTTTTTTTTTTTTTTTGATAGAAACACACAGAAAATGCAGAAACAGTGATAAATCAGTTACACAGGCTAGCACACTTTAGTGGGCAGCCTCCACAGTTAAATTAAACAAACAAACAAACAAACTTTCGATCAAATTCGACTAAAATGTAACTTTAAGTGCAGATTTTAAAATAATGCAGCAAACAGTTCAAAAACAGTTCAAGCTAGTTCAGGGTAAGCTACAGAAGCTATTCCAAGTGAAAAAAAAGCAAAGATACTTAAATCCAGAAAGTAGTCGCTTTTCTGAGTTCCCTGCTGCTAGGACCACTCTGCAGGACCACGAGGAGCTTGTCTGAGCAGTATCCATGTATACGCTTGTTGCATTTATCACAACTGTATCTGCACACTCTGATTATTACTAACAGTACTTTCTGTAAACTGTTTCCATGTATACGCTTGTTGCATTTATCACAACTGTATCTGCATGCTCTGATTATTACTAACAGTACTTTCTGTAAACTGTTTCCATGTATACGCTTGTTGCATTTATCACAACTGTATCTGCACGCTCTGATTATTACTAACAGTACTTTCTGTAAACTGCTTTCATGTATATGCTTGTTGCATTTATTACAACTGTATCTGCATGCTCTGATTATTGCTAACAGTACTTTCTGTAAACTGCTTCCATGTATACGCTTGCTGCATTTATTACAACTGTATCTACATGCTCTGATTATTACTAACAGTACTTTCTGTAAACTGTTTCCATGTATACGCTTGTTGCATTTATTACAACTGTATCTGCACGCTCTGATTATTACTAACAGTACTTTCTGTAAACTGTTTCCATGTATACACTTGTTGCATTTATCACAACTGTATCTGCACGCTCTGATTATTACTAACAGTACTTTCTGTAAACTGTTTCCATGTATATGCTTGTTGCATTTATCACAACTGTATCTGCATGCTCTAATTATTACTAACAGTACTTTCTGTAAACTGTTTCCATGTATACGCTTGTTGCATTTATCACAACTGTATCTGCATGCTCTGATTATTACTAACAGTACTTTCTGTAAACTACTTCCATGTATACGCTTGTTGCATTTATTACAACTGTATCTGCACACTCTGATTATTACTAACAGTACTTTCTGTAAACTGCTTCCATGTATACGCTTGTTGCATTTATTACAACTGTATCTACATGCTCTGATTATTACTAACAGTACTTTCTGTAAACTGTTTCCATGTATACGCTTGTTGCATTTATCACAACTGTATCTGCATGCTCTGATTATTACTAACAGTACTTTCTGTAAACTACTTCCATGTATACGCTTATTGCATTTATTACAACGGTATCTGCATACTCTGATTATTACTAACAGTACTTTCTGTAAACTGCTTCCATGTATATTCTTGTTGCATTTATTACAACTGTATCTGCACGCTCTGATTATTACTAACAGTACTTTCTGTAAACTGCTTCCATGTATACGCTTGTTGCATTTATTACAACTGTATCTACATGCTCTGATTATTACTAACAGTACTTTCTGTAAACTGTTTCCATGTATACACTTGTTGCATTTATTACAACTGTATCTGCATGCTCTGATTATTACTATCAGTACTTCCTGTAAACTGTTTCCATGTATACGCTTGTTGCATTTATTACAACTGTATCTGCACGCTCTGATTATTACTAACAGTACTTTCTGTAAACTACTCCATGTATACTCTTGTTGCATTTATTACAACTGTATCTGCACGCTCTGATTATTACTAACAGTACTTTCTGTAAACTGCTTCCATGTATACGCTTGTTGCATTTATTACAACTGTATCTGCACGCTGTGATTATTACTAACAGTACTTTCTGTAAACTTTTTCCATGTATACGCTTGTTGCATTTATTACAACTGTATCTGCATGCTCTGATTATTACTAACAGTACTTTCTGTAAACTGTTTCCATGTATACGCTTGTTGCATTTATTACAACTGTATCTGCACGCTCTGATTATTACTAACAGTATTTTCTGTAAACTGTTTCCATGTATACGCTTGTTGCATTTATTACAACTGTATCTGGATGCTCTGATTATTACTAACAGTACTTTTTGTAAACTGTTTCCATGTATACGCTTGTTGCATTTATTACAACTGTATCTGCATGCTCTGGTTATTGCTAACAGTACTTTATGTAAACTGCTTCCATGTATATGCTTGTTGCATTTATTAGAACTCTATCTGCACGCTCTGATTATTACTAACAGTACTTTCTGTAAACTGCTTCCATGTATATGCTTGTTGCATTTATTACAACTGTATCTGCACGCTCTGATTATTACTAACTGTACTTTCTGTAAACTGCTTCCATGTATACGCTTGTTGCATTTATTACAACTGTATCTACATGCTCTGATTATTACTAACAGTACTTTCTGTAAACTGTTTCCATGTATACACTTGTTATGTTTATTACAACTGTATCTGCATGCTCTGGTTATTGCTAACAGTGCTTTATGTAAACTTTTTACTCTTTCCTTCGTAGCGACATTTGTTCAATTCCCTGACATAAGTAGTATTTCTGAAACAAAGTTTTATGCTTCGGTATTACAATTTTTCTCTTAAAATAACCATGTAGTGTTCAAAAGCTAAGAAGTTGTTTTACAGATTTAAATATAATGGTGGGTATTCAGAAATATTTGCTTCACCAAAACACAATGTTAAATATCAAGTAATCTGCAGTGTGAAAAGGCCTGATGTTGTAAAGGTATGTAATACAACTGATAGAGTGTCATATATGGACTGTTATGGTACCATATCAGGACTGATATAGTATCACAGAAGGATATTTCTGGATATAAGGACTGGTATAGGACCATATTAGGACTGGTATATGACCATATCAGGACTGGTATAGTATCATACAAAGACATTTCTGCATATAAGGACTGTTATAGGACCATACTAGGACTGGTATAGTACCAGTCTTCAAAATAAAGGACTACATCCGAAAATTAGAGCAGCCATATTACTGACAGCAATTATGTTACTAAATTGTAGTGATGCAGCAATGCTATGATCAATCATGTGACCAGTGTGACACGAACAGTCAGGAGGCATGATCAAAACTGTACATATTCACACACAACAAAGTGCATCATAGCAGCAACTGAGGCACTGGGATGAAGCCAATACAATTCATTATAGAAATGCAGATAAAAGGACAGCTAGCAAAGAAAAAGGGGAACAGCAACCATTGGAACACCCAGAAGGGCAACCATAAGGATTGATAGCTGGGGGCATATGTTTGGCACAATTACCCATTTTTATGAATTTAAAAAAGAAGAAGAGTAGATGAGGAAGGTAACAAAGAGCCTGTATGGAAAAGCTAGAGGAAGTAGGAAAGACATCAAGGGAAACAAACAAACAAACATAGAAAAGCAGACATAGACCATTAGAAGTGGCAGTGGTATGGACCCAAATAGTGTGGATGCTGATATATACAGAGAGAATAACTGTAGAAGGGGAGGTTTGATACAAACACTGGATAGGAAAATGAGACTCAGGGGAGGGGAACAACAAGATGTTTGGATGGTGGGATACAGGGGCCCCTACCTGACCAGTCCAATGGACCTCTGCTGTTGCTCTCATAGGCAGGCTCTGCGTCTGGTGACACAACATTGTGGCCATCTGGTATTGTAACTCTACCAACCATGACAAAAGGCACTCCATGGTACCAGTGCAGGAGTCCAATTGCTGACACATGTTAGATGCAATCAAATGTGGCATCTGATGCCAAGTGAGCAAGGTGGATCTGTCAGGGCACTATTAGAAGAGGAATATTTTACCTCCATCCTAACAGTAGGCCACAGAAATCACCAAGGAGCCTTCCAGGTCACCCTCAGTAGGATAACTTCTATCCACTTGATAAGAGTAAGGCTTCTTGGTCACAAGAGACCCAGTGCCAGATGTGTTAGCTGGTGCAGACTCAGGTGCTCACCATTACTCTGCAAACAGCACCACAGCTGCACCTGTAGCAGGACGAAAACAAAATGGAGAAAGATAAAAGATCGTTACACATGTATGTCACAGAATTGTACAATGCAGTCATGGACATAGTACACATACCGTGCCACCTCAAGAGACTGCTACAGGTCCAGCTGTGGTGCTGACAGGCTTCTCTCTTGAACTGTGTCACTTTTGCCAAGATAAAAGAAAGTGGGGAGAATGGAGTACACTGTGCATCTGTCAAAAGATGATAAGAAAACAGACAATAATCAAAACATAAATACTATATACAGTGCTTACAATAAGAGCTTGGCACACTCATCTGACCGCTGCATCTTACTGGAGGAAGCAGGTCAGAGTGGCACCATCACTGGTCACTATAGTCTTCCTGTACTGTTCAACAGAATAGGTGATGCAAGTGAAATCACTCATCATCCTGACAAGCTGGTATCAGGCATCCACTTTGTATAATGGCCAGCAGGGTCTCCTGATAGTCCTTGTGCAGCAGGTACAGAAATATTTTGATCTCTTGACTTCACCATGTATGATTACTACTGAAACCAGTACCTGAAGAGGTCTTGTCTAGCCCACTGGTCTTCACAAGGAGCAGCATAGTAGCCCTGTACACTAGGACACATGTTTTGATATCATATGATATGTATTATTGGGCAGCAATGGTCCACTAACAAATGCATCACTAATGCAGTCACAGTGATATGGGTTTCACAGGCACTATGCATAAGCAAGGTGTGTACATGTCTCATTAGCCCCAAGACAGGAAGGACGAATATGTTTGCACTGCCTGGATGTAACAGTGCAATGCATTATGGCAGAGATTCAGAGACAGTTCCACTGAATTAACTGATTATCATAATTGCCATGCTGTGATACCCATTTCAGTGTGACAAAAAGCATGGTCACCATATTGTGGAAGACTGCATTAACAAGGGCAAGGATGGAATAGTAATTTAGTGGGGAAGATATTAAAATGGGATATAGGCAGAGTAAATGAAGACAAAACCCCAAGTAATGTACATATGCACTGTACAGAGCACCCATGATGGACAGTAGCAAAAGAGACTGAGAGAAAACAACAGACATGGTGAGGTAACACAGCACAAGGAATGACAAGTAAATTTCAAGAAGGTAGGACACAGTGGCCTGTCTACACACTCAGGAAGACATACTATAGAAACACAATGACCTCTATACAGAGGTCATGGCATGGCTACGCATACAGACGGAGGGGAGAGGCACAGGATGTATACTGCGCTACTAGTGATCAGTGTAGTTCAACAGGAAAGTACGTAGAGATAACATGTGCATAACTGCTGTCAGTATGGAACAGGGTGAGAATGGTCACAGGTCAATAGAAGACAGGTATGTGGCCAGCAAATGTAAGGAAGGAGTACTCCTGAGACACAGGTGTCATTCAAGGACAGTCCTGCATACACCCACGCATGCACACTGACACACACACACACACACACACACACACACACACATACACACACACACACACTGCAGACACTAACGTGTAACTCAAATGTGTACACATAATGGGAGCAAGAGGGACACAGTGGTTGAAGAAGGTCGCCAAGAAGAGATTGAGGTATTATTGCAGGCCTTATGCATACATATCCTGCTCACTCTGGATGAAGGTAAAAGTGACCAGGATTTGCAGGACTAGGTGTTGCAGGGAGTGATGCAGGACATTGCTGAAAGTGGCCATAATAAGACACTATTAGAGGTGCATTTCACGATCACCAATATGATGTTGAATACCAAGACCAAGGCAGAAGACACAGTCAGGGACATGTCCACCACAGGAGGTGGACCACAACACCACAGAAGTTCACAGAGGTGGAAAAGTTTCGGTATCCCTGTGTGGAGTGGGTGAGAGAACCCTGATACCTGGTGGTGACTTGGCTGTGAGAACTGGCCCAGTGATAAGTGTACAAGTGTCTGTAAGAGATGTACAAATTTAATAATAGCAGATACATTTGTAAGTGGTACACTGACCTGCATGTACGAAGGACTTAGGACTACACCTCTGCACATCTGTACTCCAGGTATATTTGTGTGGCAACTGCAATACCCCACACTACAAGGTATGTATGTGTCCATATACTACTCATACAATTGCCATGTACCAGTATGTGTGCTATGGTTTGTGGAGCAGTGAGGCATACATTCCAGCATTGCCACAGGTATACATACCTCTCAGCTGTAACCAGTACTACCATACACTAGGGAAAAATACTCACAGGTGAGCCTGTGAAAGCAAACAAATAATGTACCTGTATAGTTCTTAACATTATGCCTATAGTATTAGATTAGGGCCAAATCAAAATAAATAATTAGAAAGAAAAAACAAAAACAAATCAATGACATCGGTAAATAGTAGTACAATAGTTATATACTTGTAACTTCTCAAGAAAAAAAAAACAATTTAGGAGAGAGAGAGAGAGAGAGAGAGCAATCTGAACTAAAATTAGGGGCATCCCCTCCAAATTACTGCTTTACATGAGGTGCTGTTACAGCTGGCTACCCAGATGACTCTGCCCCGATTCCTCATCTACTGCTGCGACAAGTCTCTTAAGCAGAACTGTATGTTCCCAAGCAGCACCTGCTTGTGTACTATCATGCTGTGTAAAGTGCTGCACACTGTGAATAACTGACTGCAGGTCTCTGCTGTGTACTGCAGTGTGTCACCACATGTATCCAAGCACCAGAAGCATCCCTTTAGGTGTGCAAGCATACATATAACACTGTGCCATGTCTGTGAATGTGCAATGTTGTATGCCATAACAGCAATGGTCTGAGGGTTTCAGATGGGGGGGGGGGTCAACCACAATTCCAAGACATACCCATCATTACTCACAATATGCAACAGTGGAAACCATTATATGTTGCATGTTGCCTAAGTAAATGGGAGTCATATAGTGTGGTCTATATATCTGTCAATGTATGAACTTACTGGTCTATATATCCGTGAACCTGATTGTGTATATATATATATATATATATATATATATATATATATATCTGTCAATGTGTGAACCTACCAACTAGAAGACCCTGTTGTAAGTAATCCTGCACAAAACACTAGCAGAAGTTACATATGTGCCATAATTAGGAATCCTCTGGAACTGCCTGGTTTGTGTGCAGGTGGAAGGGTATAATACCGTAAGCATCATATACCACCTGACAGTTAATAAAGCCATTCTGGCTTATATACCATGTGGAGTAGGAGTGGCCCTGATGACAATGTGAGTCATCTGTCGCTCTCAGGACCTCCAGGAAATGAATCATATTGTAGAATGTCTGCGCAGTCCTGGTACCTTGCATTTTAGCCCAAGTGACGCTCCTGTACACTGAGAAATCCTGGTGCTCACAACAGAGGAGCACAGCAGCTCATAATGCCGGATTTGTACACCTCTGAATAGTTTTACCTTGTTTGATTTCCTCATTGTCATAGCTGGTGAGTCTCATTTGAATTATATTTTGTGGTTGTTTGCTTCTCATGAATACCGTCCTAGTTGCCCCACAGAGTGGTCGTACTGCATGTATCTTGAATCGCTACTTATTGATCATTATCATGTTATTTCACTTAATATTATCTTCTAAACATTCCTGAATAGCCCAATATTTCATTACAGTCTAAAACTCTGCTTTTGATTGCACTTTCGTTAATATTTAGTAAGTATAATTCAGTAAATCAGCAAATTATAAAAATAAATACTCAGATACAAAAGGATATGGCAAATGTCTTTCCTTCTTTCTTTATTCATGAGCAGTTATATCCAAAGGAAAAAACACAAGTGCTACTCAGCTAGGAAGCTTCAAAGAAACTGATCTAACTGCAATCCAGTTCACTTTTTTATCATCCTTTCTTTGCAACACAGCAGGATGGCTATACCCTCTGTCTATTTAGTGCCATCATGCTGTGATTAAGTGACTAAAGGCTTACCAGTTAATGAAATACCTTAATGTAATGACATAACAACATGTTTAGTTGCTACCTCATCAAAGCATACTTTAGTTTTATGCTGTACACTTCCTGTCATTGGGCTGAGTGTGATGTTCTGTGCCTTGTTTCTGCATTTTTTTAAGTGCCGCATTTCAACCAAAGCAACCTCTTAACTCTAGCAGAAAGGTTCTAATAATCTAAAATAGTCAGGAAAAGCTGTGCCACATTGGCATATTGGATAAGGTGTTTACCTCACAGACAAGAGGTACAGGCTTTGATTCGCAACAAGGGAACTTGGCTAGTCTTAAAATGCCCCACAAGGGCCTAGAACTCACCTATGAGCCTATATCTGAGCTGCTATCCCATGATACATTTTCCTTCCTACTCAGTAAAATACATAGAGATACCCCATGGAAGCAGGGTGCAATGGGCCAGAAATCAAGAACGCTGCTATAGGTATGAGAATACCTTGATAGAATCATTGTAGGTGTGAGAATGCCAGCTTTAACAATGTTGCTGCAGTTCTGAGAATAACGTAATCAAGAATCCTGCCAAAAGTATAACAATACCTAGCTCAAGAACAATGCCATAGGTATGAGAACACCTTAATCAAGAACATTTCTGCAACTACCACAATACCTGAGTCAAGAACATTGCTGTAGCTACAAGAATACCTGAATCAAAAATGTTGCTGTAGGTGTAAGAATTCCTGACTCAAGAACTCTTTTGAGAATACCTGAATCAAAAACATTGATACAGGTGTGAAAAAAAACTAAATCAAGAAAATTGATGTAGGCATAAGCACAATTGAAAGAGGAACACTATCAAAGGTGTGAGAAACCTAAATCAAGAACAATACTGTGAGTACTGCAATCCCTAAATCAAGAATATTAATGTAAAATAAAATAAATAAATAAAGGTACCAGAATCCCCGACTGCACAATACATAAAAAAACAAAGAAAACAGACATCAAAGTTGCCGCATTGGCTCAAAAGCAGGGCATTCACCAGCATACAGGTACCCTGGGATCAAGTAGTAATCTGGGAAGCTGGAAGGCTGGTGGTGGTGTTAGGCGTTAATGGCTGTCAGCCAACTCATCCACCTCAGAGAAAGAGTTTGGTGTTTCTCATCAAGATAGTGGAGGCCCAAGAGATGTACAGGGTCACACATACATGTATGTGTAGGAGGTGCAGAGCAGACATATCAGGACATCATATAAGGCAGTGAGCATGTGCAAGTATTACATCATAGTGTGCCCTGCTCCTTGGAGATAAGTACTATGGCATAACATCTGTACTGCGAGAGCGGATAACACAGGATTAGGACCGAGGAGAACAACAGATTGTCAATCTTGTATCAGAGAACCAAAAAAAGGACTGCGTTCACTTATGTAAAATGTATAACTAATATAGATTAAAAACAAAAAAAAAATAAGCAACATCTTTCTTCTTCATAAATTTTGATTTGATATGCAAAAAATAGACTTCTATGACTTATCCAGTTGTTGCAAAGGAATTTCTGTTTGTTTCACTCTGTTGTGTGTTTTTCTTCCTGTTTTCTTTGCTGTAGCAGTTTTCTCTAGTTTTATCTTTGCGCTTCAGCACCAATAAATCTTTTAGTGCATTTTTCATAACAGCATTATAAAATGCAGCTGCCCTTTAAACATAAAATATAGTGCAAATAGCAAGATGTGTGTCTAATGATACATACAACACCAGCACTGTTATGTCGAATCTGCAGATCAGGGAAGAGTAGATTTCTGAACTGCACATGACATCAGTATAGCCTTCTCATTTCAGCTAGGAAAATCCAAGTTTTGAAAAACAATGAAATATTACAATATGCAGACTTGCTTTCAAGCTATGTTAAACAGCATACTTGGTTGTAGCACATACCAAATTATCTGCCCAAAAAACTCATCTTCTCCTACCCCAACTCTGACAACATGATCAGAGAATAGCTAAGGTGTCATTTAAACTGTGAACTATTATCAGTTTCCAGTTTAAAAGGAATATGCTTTATACCACATATCTTTCATCTCATTAGCAAGAGTGGCAACAAAAAATGCCAAGTCATGTAAAACACCATGATTTACTGGCATGTTTAAATAATTCAAAATATGTCACAGGGAAACACACACTAACTACTATACTGCATTCCTAACAGACACAGTAAAGTGGATTTTGGGCACTTTTTCTTCAGTTCATTGGTGTACTGCATTCCTCCCAACTTTGGTGCACAATTCAGTTTTGTGCAGTGCTCGAGTACAGTGTTTATTCTGATAGGGTGATTACCTATCAGCCCTTTAAGAATATACACCACCAGTACATTATCAGAGTGTTAGCATAAATACTGCAAACAAAGAAAAACAGCAACATTGTCTTCCGCATCATTTTTAACGTCTTACAGTTTCTTCATAACATCAGAAACTAATGTTCGTTATGTTGACTTCAGAACAAGTCATGATCCTGTAGAAAGAGGACATACATGGGAATATTGAGGCAATGTTACAATTGCCTCATGTACACAGACAACCCTCTCCTTCTCCCACAAAACACAAATACATGCGAGAGATGCAACTATACAGCCAAACTGGAGGCTGAGCTCTCTCAACATAGGACTGGCAAGACCAGACAGGAGGAGAAGGTAACCACACACACCACAAACCCAGTCTCACATAGTACTATCACAACTTCAAACCATACACATAAACACACAAAGACATACTCGGAGGCTCTGATCAAAAATCTACCAAAACAGCAGAGGCCACCAAAGCAGACACCCAAACAACTACCACCTCAGGACAAAACACATGCAACACATAGACCACATAGTCAGTGTGCCAAACAGTCACAGCCCTTAAGGCCAAACACAATGCCAGACACACTCGTCATTGGTGACTCCATAGTCAGACACACTGATGTCCCGCTCACCAGATTGAGTAAGGAGAAGATCACAGTAAGCTGCCTGTCGGGCGGTAGAATCCGCCACATAATGCAAGCACTCAGGTCTCTCAACACCAGGTACAAGTACGACTCAGACATTGTCCACGCTGGTGTGAACGACCTGAGACGTACCTCCCTGGACTACATGAGAAGAGACATAGAGGAGCTCTCTGATTATGTAGCCCAGGCAGGTATGACCCTGACCTTGAGCAGTATCCTACCTTCACCAAGAATGATGCCACAATACAGAGATAAGATGATCAGCTTTAATAATTGGCTTAAACTCTGGTGTCATTCAAAGGGGATCCAATGTCTGTCTGCCTGGGATGACATGCTGGACAAGCCACGCTGCTTCGCAAGGGACGGCTTGCACCTGTCACCCCTGGGCTTCCGGATATTGGCAAAGGCTCTTGCTGCCCCCATAGTGCCTTTTTTAGGCAAGGCTCAAATTCTAAACCTACCACCCTAGAACACAAAAAAGGAAAAAAACTAAAGGTAATGCTGCTCAATGCCAGAAGTCTCAACCTCAAGATGCACACACTCGAGGCCCTTCTCAGTATGGAGAACATCGATGTCTGTGCTGTGACTGAAACCTGGTTCAAGGCTCCTGAGAGCACCCCGGCACTATCAGGTTTTACCTCATATCATGCGTTCCGGACCCAAAATCCAGACATCACCAAGAAAGGAGGGGGGGTGTCCATATTCATCAAGGACACCCACACCTCAAGGTTGGTGGCAATGCAGGATGCATCGCAGACCATCCAGGTGCAACTAACCATAGGCAAGACTGCTCTGCAATTTGTAGCATGTTACAGGCCACCATCTCAAACTCAGGAACCTCACATAGCTTTCCTGAAAACACTGGAGGGGATAAATGTATCTCCAAACACCATCATACTAGGTGACTTCAACTACCCGAATATAGACTGAGATCACTACTCAAGCCCCAACACTCTAGCCCAAAGGTTCCTAGAGTTCATAAACTCAAATGCCATGGAACAACTAGTCACCATCCCCACAAGAGGTGAAAACATACTTGATCTCATCATCACGAACATGGGGTCACAATGTTCAACACCAGAGGTATACCCCTCACTGGTGAGATCAGATCATAAACTAATCTCACTGGAAGTCCACATCCCGCCCCCACCTGAGATAAAAAAGACCACAGTGAAGAACTTCTCAAAAGCCGACTTCACACTTCTAAAGACTAGTGTGGTCTCTTTTAAGGCCCCCGAGCCTGCGGAAACCATTACTCAAGCCGCTGAATCACTTACAAATGCCTTCTACCAGCACCTACAGGACTGCATGGATCAGGCAATCTCAAACAAAACAAAGACTCTTTGTACCAAAGGCAAGCGTCCAGTCTGGTGGACCCCAGCCATAAACAAGCTCTACAACAAAAGGAGGAAGCTACTACAAGATAGAGCAAAATCCCTAAAAGGTAAGACACCTTTGATCATTATAAGTAAAAAACTATGATCTCTCATAAAAACATCAAAGGCAAATTTTGAGAGAAAAATCGCTAAGGACTCAAAAGACAATCATAAGGCCTTCTTTAGCTATGTCAGAAACCTGGGAGGAAACTCCCAGATATGCTCAGAATTAGTTCAAAATGATGTAAAAATCACTGAACCTACAGACATTGCCAACATACTGGCTGACAGGTTCAGTGCAAACTCTCCCAAAAGGAGAGATATCTTTACCAGAGGATTGTAGCCCCCCAAACATCTCTAACGCTTAGGTAAGAACTGCTCTCTCAAAGGCGAAAAACACAGCATCCATGGGACCAGATGGTGTCCCCGGTTGTGTGCTCCACGAACTTAATGAGGAATTAAACCCGCAGTTAGGACAGCTGTTTAATCTTAGCCTCACCTCAGGATATGTACCCAAGGAGTGGCATACGACAACTGTGGTCTCACTTCACAAAGGCAGTGCCTCCACCAACCCTGGAAATTACCGTCCCATCAGCTTGACAAGCCTGATCTGCAAAGCTATGGAGAGGATCATAATGGAACTCATAAATAAAGACATAGGGGACTTGCAGACTTTGGATCCAACCCAGTTTGGCTTTGTTAAAGGCAGATCATGCCTTTTAAACTTGGTTGACTTTTTCGAAACAGTCACCAAGGCCATTGATGAGGGAAAAGCAATCCACACAGCCTACCTCAACCTGGCAAAGGCTTTCGACACAATACCCCACTCAGGTATCATTGAAAAACTCATCAGCTTAAAGGTAAACCCATACGTCACAAGATGGGTAGCAAACTGGCTAAGTGACAGAACCCACAGGGTCAGAGTTGCTGGCGCCATGTCAGACTCAAAGCCTGTCACAAGTGGTGTCCCACAGGGCTCAGTCCTGGGCCCACTCTTGTTCGGCATCTACTTTTCAGAAGTACAAGCAAACACAGGAGGGTTATGGCTGACAAAGTTTGCAGATGACTGCAAACTGTGTGCCATAGTCGAGAACACATCTGACACAGATATCCTTCAAAAGGGTCTCATAGAAATGGATAACTGGTGCCAGAGCCATGGACTAAAGTTAAACACCAAGAAATGCATAGTCATACCCTTCGGGAAAAACAAGGTTACCCCTAGCTACCATATAGGTGGCAATCCACTGAGCGCAGAAGAGGTTATCAGGGATCTGGGGACCCAGGTTGACAGTAAACTTTCGTTTGACACTCACATTGCCAAAGTAGTTAGGAAGACCTTCTACATTGCCCACCTGATCATGAAGGGATTCACATCTAGATCAAGGGAGGTCATCGTTCCCCTGTACTCATCACTCATCAGACCAATGATTGAGTACAATGCCCCATTCGGAATGTATCTGACCCGACACCTGCAGCAACTGGAAAGGCCCCAAAAGTTCCTCACCAAAAGGATAAAGGGTCTCAAAAATATGTCTTATGCTGCCCGACTGAAGGAACTCCAGCTCTATTCAGTCGCTTACCGTCTGCTCAGAGGTGACCTGTGCCTGACATACAAGGCCATGTCCAACCCAGAATTGATGAACATGCTTCACCTCAAAAAATCTAGATCCCTCAGAACTACAAGGGTGGGAGACTTAAACCTTGACACGGTTATTAATAGGACGTGCTGGAGGGACAGATTCATCACCCAAAGACTCCCTATGCTGTGGAACAAAATCCCGGTACATGTGAGGCAGAGCACCTCGCTGGCCTTGTTCAAGAGAAATCTTGACCAATGGATGGGAGATCGCAGATATACCCCAGGGATTACCTCAGTGTCACTGCTTGACAGAGGCACAGCAAAATAATGGGCATAGTATCCTTCAAACTAAAGGGGTGGCGAAAGCCACAAAACTCTGGGCTAGGCTTATAAATGCCCTTGGGCAGATAGCCTAGTATGTACCTATGAACCTATGAACCTATGGAGTGTCCATCTTTGCTCTACTCTGACTCACTGACTCATTTTCATGCAAGTATTAGCCAATAGCAAGCGCGTGGAAAAGTGAATGCAAAAGAGTGACTTACAAGCTCTCAGTATGTTTTTTTTTTTCACAGCTTCTGGCATTGTACAACTGAGAGTTAAGGCTATGAAATAACAAGCTTTATCCTCAGTTATCGGTTTGATCTCCTCAATCTAGATTTGCACAATGTGTCCCTGAACAAGTCAGTTAACTAGATGGTACTCCCAGGTCACCCTTAAAAAGTGTATTTGTGCCTATTGGGTTTAGCTGTTTAACAAATGAATACAGCAAGAAAGTAAGGTATAAAAAGTAAAAAAGGAACAAGAAGGGAAAAAAAAAAGCAGACCTGTAGCAATGCTTTTATCTGCAACGCTAGACCCGATATATAAAACAATATTTCTAAGATGCTTGTACTCAATAATTTAAGCAGAGTCAGAACAGAAAATAACATGCCTACCCCATAAACCATTTCTGAAAAATAAGTTACTATGGCAATATAGTTAATGTCCATGAAAAGCATCTGCTGAGGGATTGGTCAGTTAACTACTTCCAGCACATATCTCCATGGAGATATAAAACCTCTTAGGTATTCCTGTTCTGATTCTACACTTTGATTATTAAGTAAAGTAAGTATCTCATAATAATAATAATAATTGTACAAAACTACCGTGAAATAAGCCTGAAATTGTGAGGTAATTCAAATACACTCTCTCTCTCTCTCTCTCTCTCTCTCTCATTTTCACACACACACACACACACACACACACACACACACACACACACACTGGCAACTAAAGTTTTATTTTAGCAACTGTCTTACACCAATAACACCTTTGCAAGGTACAAGATAACAGTGCTGTCTTAGTAACAAAGTTTCCTGCCTACACAGGACTGAAAAAACATTTGACATTATAAAAGTGTTAACAAATGTTGAAATTAAGTGAAGAGAGACATTCTAGACATTCTGACACTCAAAGGCATTACACCCATCAGCAATACTGGAAACTGTAACACAAAAGGAGGTTTTGCCAGTAAAACTCATTATTTCATACCAAGTTTCAGACTTTGCTTTACTGGAATGTGCCTACCACCAGAACTTTTGGACTGACTGCCTCATTACCCAAAATAACTTCTGGTCATATCTGTGGGTGAGCAGATATTTCTGTGTGATTACAGTTATCCACGTGGTAGTTTTACAGATGGAAGTTGCATTTGGGGGTATCCTGGATCCACTCAAGAACTTGCTAGAAATTACAACATTCACATTCAGTAAAAAAAGTTAGTTTAAGAGATAGGCTATATGGCATAAAGTAGATGGTAAAATATCATGTGCCCAGTTCTGCTGTCTTCATATAGGTCCCTTCAAGCTTCTGAGATTTTGTGTTTTAGCTGTGAAAGTAGGTGTACAGCAAATCAATGCACTTCTGATAAGAATGGTTGACAGACAATATTCACTGCACAAGGCTGTTTTAAGTCAAACAGGCTGCTTATTCAGAAATTGTAGCATGTACTTTCTCAAATAAATGTAGTGATCTGTTGTTCTTATTGGGTAGGTTTATTAATGGCAGGAGTATAAAGGGCATACACCCCTGCATGTTGGGTGCAAGGACTCTGACCTCCAAAGGGAGGTTTTGATTATTATTTTTTGCAGCTACATTGTGCGTTTAGTTAAGCAATACATTCATCTGGAAATGGCTTTATTGAGTTAGATTCCAAAGTCTTGTAAAAATGTGACAGAAACGTTATATGGTGAAGAAAGTGCTGTAAAGAAAACAATAAAAAGGCATACGGAGACATACAGTGTAGTCAAAGCCAACTGAGTAACAGAAGCCATGCACCTCCAGAAACAGCTGTCATGGAAAAATCAGAATGTTGGAATATTTATCACATTACCCAAGTTATATGGAGGTGTATTAGAAGTTGTGAAAAGATGCCCTCATACTAAAGAACTGAAAAGCATAGATGTTTCCAGCTAAGATGTACATTTCGGAACTACTAAAAATGTTATTGTTATGTAGCCAATAAAGACTATGTATTTAATTTTCAATGTTTATTTTTTGTTTGTTAAATGGGTGAAATGGTCTTTCCTGGATACCTTTCAGCTACAGCCTTCAAGCCACAATGGCAAGGTTAAATACAATGCACTTATGTACAATTAATTAATTTGTAAATATTTAAGTATTTGCATGTCTTAAGATGCAGGAACAAGCTGGAGTACCTACAACAGACATACACAGATGTGAAGAGAACATGCAAAACTCCATATAGATAGTAGCTAGAAACCAGGATTGAATCCCAGACCCTGGAGCCGGGAGACAGACAGCTGACCACTAAGTGACCATACCAGTCTGCCACCTTAGAAACTAAGTGATGTCCTTCAAGAATGCAACTGCAGTCCTTACATATGGGTTGTCCTGCCTCGGGCAGCCCTCGGTCAGCCGGATTCTAAAGTCTGGGTCCGACGTCTGCTGATGTCGCCTCCTCCCCAACGTCAGAGCGGCTGGGGTATAAAAGCATCAGCCAACACCATCTTCCTCAGTCTTTCTTGCCGCGTGGTGCCCGAAGCAGAAGCAGTTCACAAGTGCCGGTCGGTCAGCTCCTGTGTTTTACGTATCCAAAGTCATCAAAAAGCTAAGTACCCCGTTGGGGATCTTTTTCTTGCCTCAGCCGATGTCAGAAAAAACTGAAAAAGTTAATAACTGTTTGTCTTGTGGTAAACAAATACCTCATAAGGACTTCCATTCTTACTGCCTCCCCTGCCTTGGCCCAGACCACGACGTCTCGGCCTGTGCTGCCTGTGCTTGCTTCAATAAGTGCACCCTCAGGCGCCGGGCAGAGTTTGCTGAAGACTTTTTTGGCGATAAATTCTCTTATACCATGCCGTCGGAACAACCGACACCTCATATTTCCAAAAAATGGAAGGACCGGGACCGACATCCTCGGCCCGCGACTTCCACCGACACCACGCCAAAAATTACCGCGAGTGCATCGGTCTCTTCTGAGGCGGTTGTTCCACCGCTCCGGACCGACGACACCGCTTTACCGATCACTCCGGCACCGGTGCCTGCGCCGGTGCCGGTGGTTGATTTTCCTCCAGAAACTGAAGCCCAAGATTTGCCTGAGACCATACCAGTGGACAAGGTTACTCCAGCACGTGGGGCAGCTAGGCCCCCTATGTCTATGTCTATCAAGGCCTACACACGTGCTAAGGCTGCTAGCCAGGCTAAGTCTCACCCTCCTAAAGCTTTGCCTCAGCCCACTACTGATAAACAAATCATGTCTTTAGCTGCAGATTTAATTTCTTTAATCAGAGGCTCCCAGGCCCATCCTGACAGAGGATCTCAGCCACCTTCTGACAAAAGGCCCAGGGTTGAGCATACAGACACCCTTTCTTCAGATGAAGCCTCTGGTGACTCTGATCACTCAGATACCCAAAAAGAGTCCTTCCAGTCCTGCGAGGATTCAGATGCGGAGGATTCTATTCCCTCAGCCTCTCCTCCTGAGGATATTTCTTTTGGGGAAATTCTCCACTCCATGAGAGAGCACTTTCAATGGCAAGGCCAGGAATTCTCCGATTCCAGGAAACGGCTTCGTACCTTCCTTAAGCTTCCCCAACACAGGCCTTTAGCTATCCCTCCAGTGCTAGATGTACTGGATGATGTGTACTCAGATTCGAGTGCTTCTCCTGATTCTTTCCCCCCTGCTCCTGTCAAGCCGGACAGATACTACAGGGTTCCTGAAACTCACAAACATTTCTTTAAGGCCCATGCTGTTGATCTAGAAACAATTTCCCAGGGGCCCAAAGGGGTGACAACATCCACAGCCAAAAATCCTTTGCCCTCAGACAGGGAAGCTAGGTCCCTGGAGAGGTGGGGCAGAAATGTTTATACCTCAACCACACTTGCCATGAGAGCCCTCAATTGCCTTTCTCATATATTTCAGTATCAGGATTTCTTTATGGATGATTTGCAGAAAAAGTTAGCCTCTCCTGAGCCTTTAGATAGAAAGGCCTTGCAGGATTTGGTCCATAACACACAGCAGGTTAGCAATCATTTTCTTCAGTGTGGATATGATGCATTGGAAGCTTCATGTAGGGCAGCTATGACAGGGGCCGTCATACATAGACATGCATGGTTAAAAGAACAGCCATTACCAGATCATGTTAAAGCAAAGCTTCTAGATGCACCTCTGGAAAAACACAAGCTATTTGGTGCTAATGCTCAGGATGTGTTGAAATCATTTGAGGAAAAGGCTAAATCAGTGCAAACAGTCAAGGATTTCCTCCAGGTTCAGCCACCTAGGTTCAGCAGGAATTGGCCTTCTAAGAACTGGTCCTTTCCAGACACTGACAAGTTTCAAAGGGGAAAAAACAGGCGTGCCCGAGGAAGAGGGCAATACAGAGGCTCCTACAGGGGACGCCAATGGCAACCGACTAATCAGAGAGGTGGCGCAGAGACTTCCCCTGCTCCACAGGGACAATCACAATGACTTACCTTTGACACCACCGACCAGGGCTCAAAGAGAAGCTCCTTTAGGCGGAAAATTATCCTTATTTTCAAAAAATTGGCACATTTTAACAAAGGACAAATGGATTCTGGACATAATAGACCAAGGCTACAGGTTCCACTTCCATACTTTACCAACAAGACAAGGCATGCCAAACCTGCCACAAAATCAAAGGGCAGAGGCATTCGAACAAGTTTCAAAGCTGAGACAAATCAAAGCAATAGAAAAGGTTCCTCCTCAGGAACAAGGCCAACGATTTTACTCAAGACTGTTCCTTGTTCCAAGAAAAGAAAAGCAATGGAGACCTATACTGGACTTGTCCGCTCTAAACACTTTTCTCATTGTACCAAAATTCAAAATGCTGACGCTACAGCAACTCCTTCCCATGCTGGGCAAGGGGTCTTGGCTGGTTACTCTGGACCTCAAGGAGGCATACCTGCATGTCCCAATCAGACACAGTTGCAGAAGATACCTCAGATTTCTTCCAGGGTCAGAGCATTATCAATTCTCAGCATTGCCTTTTGGCTTATCTACTGCACCCAGAGTATTCACGAAATGCCTGGCATCAGTAATTGCACACTGCAGACTCCAGGGGATACAAATATACCCTTACCTGGACGACTGCCTTATACAAGCAGACAGCAAGCAAGCCTTGACATAAAACTTGAATCATGTCATTCACTTACTACAGGCTTTGGGATACACAGTCAACTTACAAAAATCAAGACTACTGCCATCCCAACAAATAACTTTTCTAGGAGCCAAACTAGACACAGAATCATAAATGGCTTACCTCACAGAAGAGAAGCAAGAACAATTACCACATTACTTCAAAAGCCTAGCAAAGCTCACCCAGATGACTGCAAGGAAAATCCTGCAGGCCCTGGGTTTCATGGCATCTTTCATTCTACTGATTCCACTGGCAAGACTACACATGAGAAAACTGCAATGGTACCTAAAAAGTTTATGGTCTCAACACAGCCACAACTTGGAAGCAATTATCCCACTCATCCCATGTCTACAAAGGGAATTTTTGTGGTGGGCCCAAGCAAGCCAGTTAAACAAAGGTATGCCTTTCAACAAGCCTCAAACAAGCCAAACCATTACAACAGACGCCTCAGACCAAGGATGGGGGGGCGCACATGGAGGGCAGATGTATTCAAGGGCAATGGACTCCCCAGGAAGTACATCTGCACATCAATCAAAAAGAGATGTTAGCAGTAATGCATGCAATCGAGGCCTTCAGAAAATATTTTCAACAAGGTCATCTACTAATAAAGACAGACAACACCACTGTTATGTGGTACATAAACAAGCAGGGAGGTACTCATTCTTACCCCCTTTGCAGACTAACAATGACTCTTTGGGAAAAATCCCTGAAACTGAACATACAGCTACAATCCCAGTTTGTTCCGGGCAGGGACAATGTTCTAGCGGACAGTCTAAGGAGAAACATCCTGGATCCACACGAATGGATGTTGCATCCAGACATTTTTGCACAAATAACTTCTGCATGGGGGAGGCCGGACATAGATCTCTTTGTCTCCCACCTCAATCATCATCTGAAAAAGTTCTGCTCGAGGTCACACCATCCACAAGCCTGGAAAATAGATGCTCTCTCATTCAGCTGGAACTCTCTAACAATCTATGCATTCCCACCTCTACCATTGATGACCAAGGTGTTACTGAAGATCAAAGCAGAGCAACCAAAAGGCATCTTAATAGCTCCAGATTGGCCAAGACAGCACTGGTATCCATTACTAAGGAGCATAACTTGCACCAAACCGTGGCCCCTGCCTCAATGGCCTCCACTCTTGACTCAGCACAATTACAGGATGGTTCATCCCAACCTGCAAACTCTGCAGCTGACAGCTTGGAGGGTCCCATGATTTCTCCCCATATCTCTCTCTCCAAGGAAGTTCAACAGATATTATTGGAAGCGTGCAGACCTTCCACCAGAAAAACTTATTCAGCCAAATGGAAGAGATTCAACATCTGGAATACCAACAAGGGACAGGATGCATCAGTAATGAGCATCCCACAGATAATGGAATACTTGGCAGACATGCTGCATAATGGACTTTCCTATTCTTCCATAAAAATACACGCTTCAGCAATTTCAGCAAGATACAACACTGATCCACCTGTGTTTTCACATCCTTTGCTAAGACAATTTCTAAGAGGGGTAAAGAATATCAAACCTCCCAGAAAACCACCAGTGCCTGCATGGGATCTCAATTTCGTGTTGGAAAAATTAACTCTTCCTCCCTTTGAACCAGCAGCATCTTCAGAATTGCAATTTCTTTCCTGGAAAACAGTTTTCCTGTTGGCAATAACCTCAGCAAGAAGAGTTTTGGAGATACAGGCCCTCATGGCAGTACCACCATTCCTCATTTTTCATCAGGACAGGGTTTCTTTAAGAACCAATCCTTCTTTTATGCCAAAAGTGATATCCAGGGTGTCTCTAAATCAAGCAATTCACCTGCCTACTTTCTTCCCCAATCCTCAAAATAAAGGGGAAAAGCTGCTGCACACTTTGGACATTCACAGACAACTATGCTACTACTTGGACAGAACAAAGGCCAACAGAAAGTCTGACCAACTATTTGTAGCTTACGCTCCTGGAGTGCAAGGAAAAGCAATTTCCAAACAAACAATTTCAAAATGGATTGGACATTGCATCAGATTCTGTTATTCTTTCCATGGAAAGGGTGTGCCAGCCAATATCAGGCCACACTCCACCAGAGCTACAGCCACCTCCACAGCCTTCCTAAGAGGGTTGGCTACAAAGGACATTCTAGAAGCTGCTACATGGAGCTCCGTGCATACATTTTCCAAGCACTACAACCTCCCTTTATATTCCAGATCCCGAGCAGGCTTTGCTTCGCAGTCCTGCAGGGCATTTTAGCTACACCATCCTTATCTTAGAGCCTACCACCCCAGCTTGGCTATGGTATTCAACCCATATGTAAGGACTGCAGTTGCATTCTTGAAGGACATAGTACAGTTTTGTACCTACCATAAATGTAGATGTCCGATAGATATGCAACTGCAGTCAGGTTTTCCTCCTCCTACCCCTCTGTGTATTGGGTCCACTTCCCTCCTTTTATACTTAGCTGGGGATATCTGTTATGGTGTATCTGTTTATTGCTATTGTGTATGTCTGGAATTTTTTATCCAGTTCTAATTTCAGCCTTCCTTGGAGGGCAGCTGGCATCTGGGGCAAGAAACACTGAGGAAGATGGCGTCGGCTGATGCTTTTATACCCCAGCCGCTCTGACGTCGGGGAGGAGGCGACATCAGCCGACGTCGGACCCAGACTTTGGAATCCGGCCAACCGAGGGCTGCCTGAGGCAGGACAACCCATATGTAAGGACTGCAGTTGCATATCTATCGGACATCTACATTTATGGTAGGTACAAAACTGTACTTTTTGCTGCACCACACACAGTGTGTCAGTCACAATGAAAACACAAGAGGAGGCAGGAAACATGAAAACACAAGAGGAGGCAGGAAACATGAAAACACAAGAGGAGTCAGGAAACATGAAAACACAAGAGGAGGCAGGAAACATGAAAACACAAGAGGAGGCAGGAAACATGAAAACACAAGAGGAGGCAGGAAACATGAAAACACAAGAGGAGTCAGGAAACATGAAAACACAAGAGGAGGCAGGAAACATGAAAACACAAGAGGAGGCAGGAAACATGAAAACACAAGAGGAGGCAGGAAACATGAAAACACAAGAGGAGGCAGGAAACATGAAAACACAAGAGGAGTCAGGAAACATGAAAACACAAGAGGAGGCAGGAAACATGAAAACACAAGAGGAGGCAGGAAACATGAAAACACAAGAGGAGTCAGGAAACATGAAAACACAAGAGGAGGCAGGAAACATGAAAACACAAGAGGAGGCAGGAAACATGAAAACACAAGAGGAGTCAGGAAACATGAAAACACAAGAGGAGTCAGGAAACATGAAAACACAAGAGGAGGCAGGAAACATGAAAACACAAGAGGAGGCAGGAAACATGAAAACAC
>NC_056742.1:528940764-528973264 GCF_019279795.1 Protopterus annectens | reverse complement strand
CCATGCCCAGAAACACCAATTTTAAATACCATATACAATAACTGTGGGCTAGCCTTAGGTGATATGGTGTTCTAGACAAAAGCGGGATCTATGCCTCCCATGTACTGTTCCTCTGACACGTGTCCTGGTCTTTGTTTTACTCTTCATCCTTTTGCTGTATGATGAAGACTGAAGTACAAGAATACAATAACTATAAAATAAATAATAATTTATCACGTAAGGGCTCCTGGGGTCACTAGACCTCCCACAAGCTCTGGGGTTTTAGATGCTCTGAGGTGCAATTTGGAGCTTTTTTTCCTGCAACCGTTGTTACGATGATGGCCTGAACAAATATCATGACTAAAGAAAGAAACTGCCTTATTTTCCTTTCTAGGAAGAAACACAAGTTCCATCCAAGGCTTAATGTTCAAATGCTGACAGAAGTGTAGTTACCAATAACCTAGGAAGTAGTTACTCATAAACTGAAAACCAAATGCTTGTGAGGACACACTGCATCTGAGATGTGTCACTCTTCCAACCCCCCCCCCAAAAAAAAAGAAAGAAAAAAGATAGTCACCTTCCGCATATCCCTCTATTACATTGAGATTAAATGAAAAACTTCTCCAAAGCTAACTTTGGGCTCCTACAAACAGAGGTTGCTAACTTCACGGCACCCATGCAAATGGAGAATAGTTGCATAACTGCTAAATCATACACCAATACACTGTATGAACACATACACAAATGCATGGATCTCACCATACACAATAGAACCATGACGCTCTCCAAAAAAGGAAGCCAATATGGTGGTCCCCTGCTATAAACAAACCCTACAACAGAAGAAGGAAAGTGATGCAGAATAAGGTGAAGTCCCAAGACTGGAAAAACTCCCTTATCAGACTTAACAAAAAGTTGAGATCCCTCATCAAATCCTCTATGAAAACAGAATTGCAGCAGATAGTAAAGACAACCACAAGGCCTTCTATAGTTATGTAAAGAATCTCCACGGCAATACCCAGATTTGCTCTGAGCTACTGCACAATGGTACCTCCTATACCGAGCCAACAGATATTGCCAATATACGGGCCAACAGATTCAGTGCCAACTTTACCCCTCGCTCCTCACCCAAAGGACCAATCACAATACCAGTAGATTGCCAGGCACCCAGTATTACTGCTGCACAGGTTAAAACAGTACTGTCCAAGGCCAAGAATACAGCTTCCATGGGACATGACAATATCCCTGGCTGTGTTCTACATGAACTACAGAGTGAACTGGTAACTCACCTGTATGCCCTGTTCAATCACAGCCTCATCTCAGGCTTTGTCCCTACCAAATGGCACACTGCTACAGTCATCCCTATCTACAAAGGAGGAGTGACTACAGACCCTGGGAACTATCACCCCATTAGCCTGATGAGTCTGATATGCAAAGCTATGGAGTGCATTATCATGGACCCAATAAACAAGGATATAGGGAATCTCCAAACTCTGGATCCCATACAGTTTGGTTTTGTGAAGGGTAGATCATGCCTGCTCAACTTGGTCAACTTCTTTGATTCAGTTACCAGAGCTGTGGATGAAGGCAAGGTGGTTCATACAGCCTACCTTGATCTGGCCAAGGCCTTTTATACCATTCCCCATTCAAGAATCATAGAAAAACTCACGAAGCAAGACATCAACCCCTATATCACTAGGTGGGTTGCAAATTGGCTCACAGATAGAACCCACAGTGTGAAAGTAGCTGGCTCTAAGTCAGACTGCTGACCAGTCACAAGTGGAGTCCCACAGGGTTCGGTCCTGGGTCCTCTCCTGTTTGGTATCTACTTCTCTGAAGTCCAGGCCAACACAAACAAAAAGTTTGCAGACAATTGCAAGTTGAGAGCTATTATTAACTCCCCAAGTGATGTTGACATCCTACAGAAAGGCCTAATTGAGACCAACGACTGGTGTCAGAACCATGGCCTTAAGCTCAATGCCAAAAAATCTGTCGCCATCCGCTTTGGGAAAAAAACAGTTCCCATGAATTACCACATCGATGGTGGTCCACTGAACACAGAAGGTGTTATAAGAGATCTGCAAACACAGGTTGACTCTTTTGGCCACCACATTGCCACTGTGGTCAGAAAGTCCTTCTATGTGGCACATCTCATTACTAAGGGTTTTGCATCCAGGAAGAGAGAAGTCATTGCCTTCCTCTACTCTTCCCTTATTAGGCCAATCATCGAGTACAATGCCCTATTTGGCATGTACCTCACTAGACAACTGCAACAACTGGAGAGGCCACAAAAGTACCTCACAAAGAGGATCCTAGTCCTTAAACACTTGTCCTATATGGACAGACTCAAAAAACTCCAACTATTCTCTGTCTCATATCGCCTACTTAGAGGTGATCTCTGCTTGACTTACAAAGCCATGGCTGATCCAGTTCTGTTAGAAATGCTACATCTAAAGAAATCCCAATTCCCTTCACACCACATGCTCCAGTGACCTCAACCCTATTACCACAATCAACAGAATGTGCTGGAGGGACAGGTTCATAACCCAGAGACTGCCCATGCTATGGAACAGACTTCCCATACATGTCAAACAAAGCACCTCACTGGCCCTCTTCAAGTGAAATCTTGATGAGTGGATGGAAAATAGAAAATTCACCCCGAGAATCACTCCAGTGGCTCTACTCGACAGAGGCACTGGGAACTAAGGTCGGGTGGCATGATGCCAGGGTAATCCTATGAGTTATGTTTGCAAAGGCTCCAGGGCCATTAACCTAGCACACACCTATGAATCTATTAAAGAACAAATGGTTACAGTCATATACCCTTTGAGCATACCTTTGTAGTTTGATTTTGAGAAAAGTTAAAAAAAAAATAAGATAATAACAACACTGTCCCTAGTCCCTGCACAAGCTATAGTGACCTTCTGCGCATACTCCATAAGTTTGATTGTGAGGAAAATTAAAGAAAACCCAGATACACACAAAATATAAAGCCCGTCTGTACCCACCTCTGAGCAGAGTCAGTTTTAAGCCTGAATGGGACCCCTATTAAGCCTCTGTTTCTTTCTGCTAAAAATATTAATGTATTTGCCCATTAGTATTATTTTCACATACGCACACACACAAACAGCCACACACACACACACACACACACACACACACACACACACACACACACATACAAACTCACACACACACACACACACACACACACACACACACACACACACACACACACACACACACACGTCAAAGCCATAACAATGATAACTTTCACACCGGTTTCAGCATACGTAATACATCAGGTAATACAGTTTCAGCCACATAAAATCAGTGGTGGTTTCACAGAAATCTAACAACAAGGGTTAATTCAGAGCCTTCTTAAGTCTGTACTGATAAATTACATAAAAAATAAATACATTTCCCATATTTTGCACTTAACTTGGAAAGAACAGTAAAGCGGTCCTTCTGACAAATTAGCTGTTCGGTGTTTCCCACAGCTGCTGCCTCTCATCTTTCTCTTCACTCTTTTTCTGGGGGATCAAATCAAACACTGCAACTGGTAACCAACAGTATCCTGCAGGCACACAAGCAGGGAACATGGAGTCCACAGTCACAGTGGAAAAGAAATGTTTATTGCAACTGTAACACATGCCTAGCTTTGAATTTTCCTTGATTTTGCAGAATGTCCCTGATTTTACCTCATATTTTTCATTTTTTAATATATCACTGAGGATTACTATAAGTCTGTAATGCTAAACATTACTGTTTCATTCTTCTTCAGAAAATGCATATTAATGCAAACACTGTTGTTCTATGTACTTTCTAAGTGAATTTATATTATCATCAGCAGCAGCAGCCCCCTTTTTTCCATTTTCTGCATGGGGAAGTGTGTCATGTTAATTGTTACCATCTCTCTTGATTAAATGCCACACTCCTGCCTTCTTCAACACTCATGCCTGAATGATGCAGATCTTCTCTCACATAATCCATCCACCTCTTTACTGAATGTCCTTGTTACCTTCTTTCTGGCTGTCCCGAATCTTCTCCAGATTGTCTTCTGCTTTTCTGAACATGGTCCAAACCACTGAAATCTGTTCTGTTTGATCCTTTCTGCAGTTGAAGCTACTTTGGTTTCTGCTCTTATATCATCATTTCTTCATTTGTTTCACAGTCTGCATCCTCCCACCCATCTCAGGCACTTCATTTCCATCACCTCTAGCTTCCTCATCTGCTCTGCCTTTACTGCCCAGGTTTCTGTACCATACAGGAGTACAGATCTAACCACTGTTTTGTACACCTTACTTTTCAGTTTCTTTGGCATTCTTCTGTCATACATTACCCCTGGCAAATTAGCCATAGCCCCTCTGATTCTAGCTTTGACCTCTTCATTCCTACTTCCTTTCTCCTCAACCACCCCTCCCAGATACTTGAAGCTATTAACCTGTTCCAATTTTTTTGCCTGATATCTCAGTTCTCAGCTTCTTCTGATTTCCCCAATTTGCTGACATTACCACTGTCTTATCTGTACATAGCTTCATCCCATGTCCCTTCAGTTTTGCATTTCATTCTTGTATCCTTTGCTGAAGTTCTTGCTCAGACTCTGCCTGTAATAATACATCATCTGCACACAGCAACCTTGTTGATCTGTCCCCTCTGACCATTTTGCTAATGTAGTCCATCACCAGTATGAACAGCAGTGGGCTCAGAGCTGAACCCTGGTGTACATCCACTCCCACTGGGAACCCCTCTATGAGGTCAAACACTGTTTGTACTTGAGTTATGGGGTCCTTGTACATAGCTTGCACTAATTCTATCACCTAATAACTTCACTCTACCTTCTTATAAATCAACCTCACCTCCTCCTTTTCATATTCAACCTGTCCCAACAACATATATTCTAACCCTACTACAGAAACTAAAGCCATGTTCTCCCTCAGCAGACCAACTACCTGCTGAATTTCTACATCAGCCACAGCTATCACTTATCCCATTACCATTCTGATCAATAGAACTATTACCGAAGGTTATATCTCTAGCTTATGGAAAATCTCCCATATTATCCCCCTCCATAAAGGGGGACACTGCACTGAATTCTCTGACCCAGGCCCCATTGCCCTTCTCTCTCCTTTGGCAAAGATAATGGAGAAATGCATTCATAGACAATTACTTGACCACTTAACCCAAAATAATTTACTTTCCAACTGTCAACATGGATTCAGACCTTCACATAGCACTACCACTGCTCTTCTTTCCTTCACTGATTGTATCAATAAAAACCGCAACCTTAACAATCTTTCTTCGGAACTATTTATTGACCTGTCCAAAGCATTTCACATGGTAAATCACCAGATTCTCATCAAAATACTTAAATCTCTGTCACTAGATACATCTTCCATAAAGTGGTTCCAGTCCTACCTAGATAAAAGAAAACAGGTCGTACTATGGCACAAGTCTCTATCCACCCTCCTGCCCATTAAACTTGGTGTCCCTCAAGGGTCCATCCTAGGACCTCTACTTTTCTCCATATTTATTAATGACCTTCATCTAGCCATCCCCCAAGCCACATAAATACAATATGCTGATGACTCCACACAGATATGTTCAGCCACTTCTGAACTTCACTCTCTTACCCAGAAAGTATTTAACACAGTTGAACAATGGTTCGCACAGTGGTGCCTTCTCCTAAACCCCCAAAAAACTAAACTCCTCCTCTTCTCTCCTAGTCACAAGTCTTATCCTTTTGATTTCTCAGTTATCTCCACCAATAAAACTATTATATCACCAGACCCAACCACCGAACTACTGGGTATCACCATTGACAACAATCTGAACTTTGATATCCATATCAACAATACTATAAAAACTGTCAACAAAAAACTTGGCTCTCTTTATAGGATTAAAATATTCCTTTTACCTACAGCTAAAACCACTATAGCTCACACTCATCTAATCTCTACACTTCTTTATGCCTCACCCATTTTTCCTAAGCTATCTAAAAATAACCTCAGCAAATTGGAAATGTCCTACAATAACATTGCCAGATTTGCTACAGGCAACCCATTTAGAACCCACCATTGCATTAATATAAAGCAGCTGGGATGGCTTGTACTACAAAACCTTATTAAATTCCACTAACTATCCATAGCCCATAACACTCTTTATAAACCTTCCAATACTCCTAGTCTATCCACCCTCATCACCCCCTATAAAAATCTGAAGTCCTTAAGGTCATCTCACAAACTTCTAGTACATACCTCTAAACCAAACAACAAGGCTGGCAACTCTCTCTTCTCCAATACTGTTGGAAAAACCTGGAATCTTCTCTCCAGTGAACTTTCCTCAATTCCCTCACTATCACTCTTCAAAAACAAATTGAAACTGTTCCTCAGAACACACTGGTTATGCGCCTGTACTAAACATGACTAGTCATGTGTCTCTTCAAACTTGGCTCTACCTACCCTTTCTACTCATAAACTGTTATTCCTTCCTTATTGACGACAATTACTATCTCCCTCTAGAACATTATATATATATGCCTGTATTCTGTACTACTAGGCTGTTGTCCTCACTGAATTTTCTGTGTTAACCTGTACTATGCATTGTAAATATGATTCTTGTTTATTGTTGCTTATTTGTTATGTGTTATTTTCATTGTTCTGTCTTGGAGCTTATCTCCCCTGGCCTCTACTGAAAATGGACATGTATCCAGTTAGACTAGCACAGTCAACAAATGTAAAATAAAATAAAAATAAAAAAAATAAATAAATTCTGCCAATGTTGCTGGGACTTCAGACCACCACAAGACTGCCCGAATATGATTTCTTGAGACGTCATCATATGCTTTCTCCAAATCTAGGAATGCCCAGTTGGACTCGTTCCTCATCTGTAGCTTTTTCTCAACTATCTGTCTCACTGTAAACATCAGGTCAGTTGTGCTGCATCCTGATCTGGATCCAAACTGGTCATCTCCCAGCTTACATTCTACTACTCTGCATATCCGTTTATCAATCATCCTCTCCAGAACTTTCATGCAATGTGACAGGAATTTAATAACTATGTGCTGTCGACAGTTGTGGCTCTCCCCTTTCTTCTTGCACATGGCATGACTACGCTTATTATCTAGTCATCTCGGATACACTTTTCTCTCTGCACTGCTATGAGTACTCACAGGAGTCATTTCACCCCTATCTCACACAGCTTCTTTATCATATCTGCTGTGACCTCATCTGAGCCTGCTGCTTTCCATGACTTAACTTCCTTAGTGTTGTTCTAACTTCTTCTAGGGTGGGCTCCTCTACTTCTCTCATTGTAGGCTGTTTCTGGGGCAGTACAGCTTCTGTGGGGTTTTCTTCATTTAGAAACTGCTGTAAATACTCCTTTCATCTGTCTTTAATGTGCTGTGGACTAGTGACCAGGTACTTGCTGGTGTCCCTTATGATGGGGTGTCTTCTGTATTTGTCTTGCACCCTGATATAGTTTCTTCGAGCCACCTACTAAGTCACTTTCCAGAAGCTGCTAGAGTGACTGATGCCCTCCCATGTACAAGGTACAATGTTCAATCCTGACCTCTGACAAATGCCTGTTTGGAGTTTGCATATCCTCCCTGTGTGTCTGTGGGGTTCTTTCTACCTCTGAAAAATATGCTGAGTGTTTCCATCCCAAACTCACCAATGAATGGAGCTGTGAGCAGCAGTACAGACTCTACATGATGCCCTGTAAGGGGAAGAGTTGTATAGACCAACTGCTTTGTGCACCTATTGTGTATCGTAGTATCCTCAAGAAAGGAGAACACGGATCACAGATGGTTTACTATTGTTTGTTCGAACGGTAAAACATTTGCCATTCAAAACAACGAATAGTAAACCTGAACACACACATTCTGAAAAGCCACAATGTCGACCCAAATGATTGACACATTTGAGTCGACACTGTGGCCGAAACCATCACGTGATAGCCGTATAGGAGTTGATGTAAATCAGACTCCTATATGACATATCATGTTTTGGCAGGGAAGCAAGTCCCTCTGCACCCCCCTGTGGGGGCCTGCACCCCCACACTCCCCCTACTAATATATTCTAACTCCGAGATCAATATGGCTCTAGGTGATTTGGTCTAAGAGAATTACTATAATATTAACAAATATCCATGATTCTGGAACTTTCCCATTATTTTTTACTTTGTTATTAGTTCTTGAGCAATAAGCGTGAGACTTAGAGTTGTAATAATGCCAGACATCAGTTTTGGACTTTGTATTATTCACAAAATACATGCTGATGAAAAACCTGTTGATCTGTTAACTTTCTAAATGAACTGGAGCAATATTTAAACACCATCCATTTTGTGCAATGCTTATACTTAGGCAGGATCTCGAAAGCTGACAACTGACAGGAATGCTTCGTGAATGCATTGGGAGAAGGTATCATTGTCCCTTTCTAACCACATAACGCAAGCTTTCACATTTCTTCTTACAAGCATAGTTAAGGTACACACAATTACAATCCTCAGGGTAACCAAAAAGAAAAGCACATTTCCCTCTGGACCGAGACCCCTAACCACTACACTAAAAGCACATTTCTGAGTGGACTGACACACCAAACCACTGTACTGAAAAGACATTTCTGTCTTGACCGATAGCCCAAACCACTGTTCTAAAAGCATTTTTTGTGTAGATCGAGATGCCAAACCACTGTACTAAAAGCACCCTTTTTCCCATTATAGTGCAATCTCAGAGTTGGCATATATAATTTGCAGGGGGTGTGGAGGTGCAGGAGGGCTTGCCCCTCCCCCCCCCACACACACACATAAAAACTTAGATTTGCTTTTTTTTTATTTCAAGTTTTTGGAAACTTGAACATATGGTCTCAACCTAATGAATGTCGAGTTTCTGAAAAGTCAGTGAAGTCATATATACCCCATCACACACAGTACCCCCTTGCAGAGGCATATTCTTAAATCCAATTACTACATCAGTCAAACATGCCTGTGTAATTTCATCCTCTGTAATCTTCTTTTCTGTCACATTATCAGCTTCATTATCTGACTGCTCCTGCATCATTCTAGCCATCACAGCACTCCAGCTCACCCCCTCACTCAGTGGCGGATCCAGGTATGGATGGGGGAGCTACTGCTGATCAAACACAAATCTTACAGTCATTCAGTAGCAGAAATCCCATCTCTTGTACTTTCACCCCTCATTTTCTCTTCATATTTAGAAATGCAGTTATGAAACTGGGAGCAACGAATTGTGAAAGCAAGTGATATTCATACAGACATTAATGGCATTAGTGGAATCCATAATACTAAATGGTAAGTTTAAAAATGGGAATAGTTCTTGCTTATTTTAATTGTGCCCCCAACAGTCTCCCTTCCCCATGGGAATGACTGCTTTCTTGGGTTCCCATACTTGTCACACTCTTCAGCATTTCCTCCATCCTTTTTGTGTACTGTAACTAGCTAACACTGCCCTAAAATAACTAAATTAAGCCAATGGTCTGTTCCTCCATCCTTTTTGTGTACTGTAACTAGCTAACACTGCACTAAAATAACTAAATTAAGCCAATGGTCTGTTCCTCCATCCTTTTTGTGTACTGTAACTAGCTAAAACTGCACTAAAATAACTAAATTAAGCCAATGGTCTGTTCCTCTATCCTTTTTGTGTACTGTAACTAGTTAACACTGCACTAAAATAACTAAATTAAGCCAATGGTCTGTTCCTCCATCCTGTTTGTGTACTGTAACTAGCTAAGACTGCACTAAAATAACTAAATTAAGCCAATGGTCTATTCCTCCATCCTTTTTGTGTACTGTAACTAGCTAACACTGCACTAAAATAACTAAATTAAGCCAATGGTCTGTTCCTCCATCCTTTTTGTGTACTGTAACTAGCTAACACTGCACTAAAATAACTTAATTAAGCCAATGGGCTGTTCCTCCATCCTTTTTGTGTACTGTAACTAGCTAACACTGCACTAAAATAACTAAATTAAGCCAATGGTCTGTTCCTCCATCCTTTTTGTGTACTGTAACTAGCTAACACTGCACTAAAATAACTAAGTTAAGCCAATGGTCTGTTCCTCCATCCTTTTTGTGTACTGTAACTAGCTAACACTGCACTAAAATAACTAAATTAAGCCAATGGTCTGTTCCTCCATCCTTTTTGTGTACTGTAACTAGCTAAAACTGCACTAAAATAACTAAATTAAGCCAATGGTCTGTTCCTCTATCCTTTTTGTGTACTGTAACTAGTTAACACTGCACTAAAATAACTAAATTAAGCCAATGGTCTGTTCCTCCATCCTGTTTGTGTACTGTAACTAGCTAAGACTGCACTAAAATAACTAAATTAAGCCAATGGTCTATTCCTCCATCCTTTTTGTGTACTGTAACTAGCTAACACTGCACTAAAATAACTAAATTAAGCCAATGGTCTGTTCCTCCATCCTTTTTGTGTACTGTAACTAGCTAACACTGCACTAAAATAACTTAATTAAGCCAATGGGCTGTTCCTCCATCCTTTTTGTGTACTGTAACTAGCTAACACTGCACTAAAATAACTAAATTAAGCCAATGGTCTGTTCCTCCATCCTTTTTGTGTACTGTAACTAGCTAACACTGCACTGAAATAACTAAATTAAGCCAATGGTCTATGCTTGTGATACTCTAAGATGCATTTATTTTACAGATGTTTTCCAGTCTTTAAATACAATGATACCCTAATAAAAATATCAAATAAGGAAGGGACTAAGTTGTGCCCAATGTTTAATGTTCAAAGTTGACAAAAATAGTGTGCCCCAATAAATTCAAAAGATAAATGTTTATAAAGTGCATAAATCATGTGTGGAAATAGTACCTGCCTCCATAGCCCCCCAAAAAGGCAGCCACCTTCTATGCATCTCTATAGTGATAGATTGGGGTGAAAGTGAAAGAGGAAATGGCCACAATCATCTATTTTTACATTGTTGCTGTCATACATGTAAACAGCATGGTTCTTTACCCCTACCCCAAAAGACACAGCTATTTCCTGTGCATCCCTCAAATGTCAGACTAGGATAAAAGTAAACAAGCAAAATGCCACAGTAAGATATTTCACCTTGATGCTGTTAGACATATTTACACAGCATGACTTGTTAGCCCTACCCCCAAAAGATTGCCATTTGTATACATGACTAAGTTTGGTTGTGTATTCCAGCCTGTTGGTTCTACACAATACAATGCCTCTAGATACGCTATAACAACCTGCAGTGCAAAGCTCTGAGGTCTGTGAGGAAAGCTAAGGAAAAAAAAAATGACCACACTGCCCCAACTATCACATGTGCTATAGCAATCTTCTGAGCCAAATTCTAAACATGCCCAGTTTTTTACTAGGCGAGACCCAAGGTAGAGGCTGAATATGAGGGCCCCCCTACTAAGCCTGTGTCAAAATTCCATTATACAGCTGGGGCCACCAAGCTGCCAAAAGTTCTTAAAGATCTAGATGTACTGTCATTCATTTCTACCTTGTTTCTAAAATATAATTATGTGTTAACTATTTTTTATTGTCCATCCAAAAGAGATTTTTTTGTGCCCCAAAACAAACACACTTATATACACACACAGATCAAAACTGCTCCTGACAAGCAAGGTATATCACAGCATTGCATGTAGACACACACACACACACACACACACACACACACACACACACACACACACAAAGTCGCTTTCATAGACATGGCAACATTACTCACTGCACAACTGTGGCAATGATTGGTTCATTTCCTAGACATGACAATACTACTCACTGCACTAATGTGGCAATGACTGGTTAATTTTATAGATGTGGCAATACTACGACTGTGGCAGTGATTACTTTATTTCATAGACATGACAATACTACTCACTGCACTATTGTGGAAATTATTTGGTTCATTTCATAGACATGACAATACTACACACCACACAACTATGGCAGTGATTGGTTCATTTCATAAAAATGACAATACTACTAATTGCACTAATGTGGCAATGACTGGTTAATTTTATAGATGTGGCAATACTACGACTGTGGCAGTGATTAATTTATTTCATAAAATACAACAAAAAACCAGGCTTAAATAGTGGGAAGTATACTTGCTGTGTTCAATTCAAGTCAGTCACAAAAGGTAACCAAATGTTCCACAAAAAGAAATGAAGCTGTAACCTACAAACCGCTTTACTTTGCGAACTCTTAATCCAATAAAAAAGAGTCAAAATCACCATAGAGTGTTCATTCGAACCTACTCATCCACTGGGCAATAGCTTGTAGAAAAAACACGCAGCCAGCATGTAAAAATAAATCCAAGCGTCCAGTAGAAACCACGTTTATTAAAATAATTAGAACACAGGGCTAGCGCTTTCAACGAATCTTCATCAGGCCACTAACAAACAAACATACTAGCATCCATTTTATAGCAAAATGCTAGAGTCAACTACTGATGTCACATCCTGTTTGCACATACTGAAGTCAACTCTGATGTCACATCCTGTTATACATAAAATATTTAAACTGACATCACTTTTGTAGTAAAACGCTACAAGCAACTCTGATGCCACATCCTACTAAATGTAAAATCTTATAAAATGTTTTAAATTATTTAAAATATTTAAAATATATATGCAGACATTTTGTAAACAGTGTACAATAAAATGTTCTAAAATAACATTTCACCCTACTTTAACTGCTGCTGCATGTAACATTCAAAATGTTTTAAAATAATTTAAATATCTATGTAACCATCTCATAGACAGTATGCAGCAAATAAAGTGTTTCACAATTACATACCATCTTCCTATAAACACTGCACTTATATACATACTAGTAACAAAAATTGCACGCATGTTTAGTACTTAATAATAAGCGATATAGTCCCATTTGAAATACTTGTATGTATAAATACATGTTTAAAATAGGGATCAAATTAATAAAGATATTAATATCTACACATGAGCTATTTAGCATAATTATAACTGTACAAAAATGATCATTCAAAAGACTGCATCTAAAATTTGTACAGCGTGTGCTTCTAAATATCATAATATCTGTAACAGCATAAACCATTCAAAACAGATATGTGCACACGCAAAAATGTTGATAACGGCTGATATTATAAACATAAAAATATATGAGACTAAATGTGCAAAATCAGGTGAAATATGTGTGCTGGATAAAAGAGGAATACATGGTATATCAGCATCTTTCATAACAATTGGCCCCTAATAAGCCTGCAAAGTAAAGTAATTTATTTCATAGACATGACAATACTACTCACTGCACTATTGTGGAAATGATTGGCTCATTTTATAGACATACAAAACACCAGAGGCCAACATAAATAGTCATGATGTCAATAAACACAGACCTACTGAATATTTATATAATACACCAGCCAATGGCTATCAATGGTATGGTCCATACCCTTATTTTTTAAATACAAAATACTGTTGTAATAATATGTATAAATTACAACATATTCGTGGTAATTAAAACCACCTTGACATACAAAAAATATATAGGTGTATGTATATGGATGTTATATAAAAATACTATCCATATATTTATAAAAAAATAATATATTTAATGTATAATGGTAGATATATGGTAGTGAACTGCTATTAGTTAACTGCATCAGAAATAAAGTAAAAAATGGCATATGCATAATATTAACATATAAAACGCTAGGACTGACCAAATAATACAACATACTTGCTAACCAACAAAATATGTTAGTATAAATAATACATTAAGGAGATATCCATATGAGCCAAGTAATACATAAATCAATGTGTATATGAACAATATACTTATCATAAGTGGTCATTTAGACCCGGTGGAAACAAGGCTCCAAGATGGATAATCAGTACTTTTCCTTATGGCTCAGTATGTTTTGCCATCCCTGCTGATTATTCCTGTTGCCAGTGATTCTGTTAATAACAGTGAACATAAACTTCGCTGTGGGGTGTTTAGTGGTGTGTTGGTAAAGAGCATTCGTGGGTTTCTTATTCCGAATACTACTCCGATGTTCACCTATTCTTATTCTAAGTGATCGTGATGTTTTCCTACATAAAAGGCAGAACACTGGCATGTGGCCAAATATATAACCCAGCTACTTGAACAATTAGCAAATATCCTGAGATTATAAACTTTACTAGTGTTAGAACTCGTAAATTGTTTCAACTTGTTCACCTGGTTACATGAAGAACAATGACCACAAGGGAAAGTTCCCAAAAGTTCATCCCCTGCTATTGTCAATTGTTTATATTTGGCTCCTCCACTTTCCCTCTGTTTATAGTGGGAGAACAGGGATCCCAGAATTCTGCCCCTCCTGTATGACAACTGGCATTTTGTTCCTAAGGTATCACGAAGAAAATCATTAGCCATCAGAATATTCCAATTATCATTCAGAACATTTCTTATCACCTGATGATTCCTACCAAATGTAGTAATGAATCTGATGATGGTATCCTGTGGATTCGATGTACGGTCCCTATACTCAAGCAATGTATTCCTGTTCTGCCTGTCCGAGTATGTACTAGCGGATACAATATCAGTAGTACGATACCCCCTCTCCAAGAATCTATTTTCCAGATCAATTTTAGCATCCTCATAATCAATAGTTGAGGAGCTAATACATTTGATTCTGAGAAATTGGGATTTGGGGATATTGCAGATGGTGTGGCGCAGATGCATGCTAGAAGCATGCAGTAATGTATTATATTGTGGATATTTATGGTAAATTTTTGTGCTCAAAGTGTGATCATCATTTCTATAAATAGTAACATCCAGAAAATTAATGGTGTCAAGATGAAAGGTAACAGAAAACTCAATTCCCCAGATGTTGCTGTTAAGATATTCCACAAACTCATATAGATATGATGAATCAGCACGCCACACCATCCAGCAATCATCCAGGTATCTCCTCCAAATGTCAATCTCAACCATATAAATGTTGTGCATTGGATTGTAAATAAGGCATTCCTCAAAGTAGGTAATAGAGTCAAAGTGTTCACGCACAAAAGACAACGTGCACGGTCTCGATAAACATATACATCCACAAAATTAAACCAGCACGTAGAGGATTGCTCAAAATTCCATTTATTTAGGCATATATAATCCAAATGTAATGGTGATAAGCCATCACAAAAGAAAACCGGTTTCGGCTTAAAACAGCCTTTATCAATGCTCCAAAATTTGAAAAATGTCTCCGCCATATCTGGCTTGTATATATAGTGAAGCCCTTAAAGGGACATACATCCCATACCAAAAAATAATTAACCTTAATAGACTTATGTGGGGTAACATTCATATAAAAAAATAAACTTATATGAAATAACCTTTGTATATGAAATGACTTAGTATAGAAAGATGAAACACCTGTAAATAGGTATGTTATACCATGAATTCCACCTGATATATCAGAATAGAATATTATAAATGTGTATATAAATATATAATATATATATATTACATACATGAAAATCAAAACTTATACATACATAATATGTTAAGATATGCATAATATATAATAGATCAAATTCGATCTATTAATTCAAAAATGCAAAAATGCAAAAGCCAAACAAAACAAACAATATGTGATAATCTTTATTCTGATTCATTTAATCCAGGCCTAAACAGGCCACCTAATTTAATAATCCACATGTTCTCCATATGGTTGAGTTTACTATGCCATCCTGCTTTAAAATTCCTGTGTAATACTATCCTATCAATGATAACAAATTTAAATATAGCAGATGGGTGATCAATAGTATGTTTATATAATGCATTAGTTAAACGTTTATTCCTGATGGCACTCATATGCTCTCCTATTCTGAATTTTACAGGCCTAGATGTCTGGCCAATGTAAAAGGCAGAGCAAGTGCACGTTGCTAGGTAAACCACCCAATCTGAACTGCAATTTGCAAAGATTCTAATACTGAACACTTTAGAAGTGTTCTTGCTTGTAAATTCAGTTGTTTTAGATAGATGTTGACAAGCAGTGCAGTGGCCACATGGGAAACATCCCACTAATTTGTCCCCAAATAAAGTTGTTTGATGTGGAATATTTGGAATATATCTCTTGTAATGGGTGAGGTATGAATTAATGTTGCGTCCTCTATGGTAAGAGAACGAACATTGTTCAGGTAAGATATTGTTTGTTTTGTTTGGCTTTTGCATTTTTGCATTTTTGAATTAATAGATCGAATTTGATCTATTATATATTATGCATATCTTAACATATTATGTATGTATAAGTTTTGATTTTCATGTATGTAATATATATATTATATATTTATATACACATTTATAATATTCTATTCTGATATATCAGGTGGAATTCATGGTATAACATACCTATTTACAGGTGTTTCATCTTTCTATACTAAGTCATTTCATATACAAAGGTTATTTCATATAAGTTTATTTTTTTATATGAATGTTACCCCACATAAGTCTATTAAGGTTAATTATTTTTTGGTATGGGATGTATGTCCCTTTAAGGGCTTCACTATATATACAAGCCAGATATGGCGGAGACATTTTTCAAATTTTGGAGCATTGATAAAGGCTGTTTTAAGCCGAAACCGGTTTGCTTTTGTGATGGCTTATCACCATTACATTTGGATTATATATGCCTAAATATATGGAATTTTGAGCAATCCTCTACGTGCTGATTCCTCAAAGTAGGCCATAAAAAGATCAGCATATATGGGGGCAAAAGATGCCCCCATGGCCATCTCCCGTAGTTGCCAGTAGCACTGTCCTTAGAAGTATAAGACATTTTTGCTAAGCACATGCTCGGACATGCAGATAATAAGTGTATTGAAACCTGGTGGGTACAGTTCAGCCTTCTCCAACCAATATTGCAGAGCCTGCAGCCCAGCCCAGTGTGGTATGCTCGTGTACAGGGACTTGACATCAAGAGTGCACATAAGCCAATGAGGTTCCAATTGTGTATCCCGTATAATTCGCAAAAATTGCGTGGTATCCTGTATCCTAGCCCTAACTTGTTTGAGTAATGGTTTGAGCTGTTCAGTTAGGAACACTGATAATGGTTCAGTGAGTGAGCCATTTCTCAGACTCAAAAGTATTAGCTCCTCAACTATTGATTATGAGGATGCTAAAATTGATCTGGAAAATAGATTCTTGGAGAGGGGGTATCGTACTACTGATATTGTATCCGCTAGTACATGCTCGGACAGGCAGAACAGGAATACATTGCTTGAGTATAGGGACCGTACATCGAATCCACAAGATACCATCATCAGATTTATTACTACATTTGGTAGGAATCATCAGGTGATAAGAAATGTTCTGAATGATAATTGGAATATTCTGATGGCTAATGATTTTCTTCGTGATACCTTAGGAACAAAATGCCAGTTGTCATATAGGAGGGGAAGAACTCTGGGATCCCTGTTCTCCCACTATAAACAGAGGGAAAGTGGAGGAGCCAAATATAAACAATTGACAATAGCAGGGGATGAACTTTTGGGAACTTTCCCTTGGGGTCATTGTTCTTCATGTAACCAGGTGAACAAGTTGAAACAATTTACGAGTTCTAACACTAGTAAAGTTTATAATCTCAGGATATTTGCTAATTGTTCAAGTAGATGGGTTATATATTTGGCCACATGCCAGTGTTCTGCCTTTTATGTAGGAAAAACATCACGATCACTTAGAATAAGAATAGGGGAACATCGGAGTGACATTCATAATAAGAAACCCACAAATGCTCTTTACCAACACACCACTAAACACCCCACAGTGAAGTTTATGTTCACTGTTATTGACAGAATCACTGGTAACAGGAATAATCAGCAGGGATGGCAAAACATACTGAGCCACAAGGAAAAGTACTGATTATCCATCTTGGAGCCTTGTTTCCACCGGGTCTTAATGACCATTTATGATAAGTATATTGTTCATATACACATTGATTTATGTATTACTTGGCTCATATGGATATCTCCTTAATGTATTATTTATACTAACATATTTTGTTGGTTAGCAAGTATGTTGTATTATTTGGTCAGTCCTAGCGTTTTATATGTTAATATTATGCATATGCCATTTATTACTTTATTTCTGATGCAGTTAACTAATAGCAGTTCACTACCATATATCTACCATTATACATTAAATATATTATTTTTTTATAAATATATGGATAGTATTTTTATATAACATCCATATACATACACCTATATATTTTTTGTATGTCAAGGTGGTTTTAATTACCACGAATATGTTGTAATTTATACATATTATTACAACAGTATTTTGTATTTAAAAAATAAGGGTATGGACCATACCATTGATAGCCATTGGCTGGTGTATTATATAAATATTCAGTAGGTCTGTGTTTATTGACATCATTATTTTTCACTGAAGAAGGCATTTGCCGAAACCGGTTTGAATTTGATCTATTTTGTGATATTTTTATGTCCTTTAAGATCACTACAATAAAGTTTAGACTATTTATGCTGGCCTCTGGTGTTTTGTTCGTTTTGGTTTGGCCGAGCATGCTGTATGAGCGAGGCATTGTGTTTTGACTGTCATTTCATAGACATGACAATACTATTCACCACACAACTGTGACACTTATTGGTTCATTTCATAGACACGACAATACTACACACCACACAACTGTGGCAGTGATTGGTTCATTTCATAAACATGACAATACTACACACCACACAACTGTGGCAGTGATTGGTTCATTTCATAAACATGACAATACTACTAATTGCACTAATGTGGCAATGACTGGTTAATTTTATAGATGTGGCAATACTACGACTGTGGCAGTGATTGATTTATTTCATAGACATGACAATACTACTCACTGCACTATTGTGGCAGGGATTGGTGCTGTACTTGATAGAGGCACTGTGAACTAACATCGGGCTGCACAATGCCAGGGCACTTCTATGGGCTAGGCTTATAAAGGCTCCAGAGCCATTAGCCACACCTATAAACCTAAGAGGAATACACTGAGATGCCACAAATTTGAAATTTTAGTAAGTATTTCACTTCAGATTCACACTAAAAATTCTACTATGTTTAGGCTCACAAGTACAGCTATCAAAATTTCAGCAGAAATCCTTAGTTTAATAATAATAATAATAATAATAATAATAATAATAATAATAACAGTAATAATAATAAAGTGCCTGATATCCAACTAAGGAAGATTATGGGAGAAGAAGGATAAACAAAAGTTATAGATTGGGAACATATGAGATTCAGGAATAAAGCTGATTGGAGCAGATGGCAAATGATAGTAAGGGAGAAGGAATTAATTCACAATTTCATGGGGGTGGGTTTACAGCTTCATAACAGTAAAGGTATGAGGGGATGAGGACAAAGACAGAAGACAATGGAGACAACTCACAAACTTGGGTCCAGAGGAAAAGCTAAAGGAGAAACGAAAGTGTGAGGGCTCCAAGTGACCGATCTACCCACTAAACTCTATATGTTGCAAGGCTAAGCTCTAGTCACTTAGACCATTGCCCTAGTAATCATTTATGGTTATCTAGCAAGGCAAAACCATGCATTATAAAGGTCACATGGTTTTAAGAGGTGAAACAGCAACCAGCAGAGTTATGAAAAAAGGGGAGGAATGATACATGATATAACTGCAAGGAGTATAGTGATGCAGAATGAAGACCAAAATGTACTCCTTCAATAAATGTAGGTGGGAATGGAAGGAGGTAGCAAGTAAAAGGTGCACATGGAGAGGCAAAAAGGAATCAGGGAACAATGTTCTCAGTGACAGAGGCAAACAGCTACAAAGATATTATAGTTAGACTTGTGAAAGAGGAGAAGATTGAGGAGCAAGGGCAAATCAGAAATCGACAGAATGATTAAATAAAGGTGAAGGGGGAGCAAAGGGGACTGCAAATAATTGAATTTAAAGACCCAAACTTGTATATGTACTGTGTAAGAGGAAAGAGATCACAGGAATAAAATCAACAAACATAACTAAATATGCACTACTGTTTCAGTGTTATGAAGAAGTCATTTATGCATTGCAGAATAATTAATGTGTGATGTCTTTTCTTGTTTTTCAGAATCATACACCAGAGATGTAAACCAGAAGGCTGAGTGCTCATTGTTATATAGTCGATAGTTACAGACAGGAAATTTATGAAGTATATGACAAATGAATTCTTCTAAAGGCATCCCTGCCCATGCTCAAGGTGAATCTGTTCGAGCATCAGTAGCCCACCAAAAAAAAGATGAACAGCTTAATGCTAAATGCTTTTTCCCATTGGAAATCATTGTCAGTGTGATTTCTAATTGTGCCCTAGCAATGAGTCACTTCTTGGGGGGAGGATTTTTGACATTTATTTTTATATTCTTTTGGAATGTTGACTTTCAGCATGATGTAGTATAACAGAATTCTAAAACAGCAGTAGAATTGAATAGTACAACGTTAGGAAAGAGATTGGCTTTCCTTTAATGTCTTCCTCTTCACTAAATGTTTACTACTGGACAGTGGGATTGTGAGATGGAAGAGACTGGAAGACAGAAGCCAATCACATAGTTGGGCAAACTAATTCAAGCCACACCAAACTGATGTAAAAACCCAAGTCAGCACTAATGCAAACAAAATAAGAAAAAGGTGTCTCTAATGCCGCCCTGCCAGAGTTAGAGAGAGGATGAGTATGAGCTGGAAATTAACCAACAAAGTCATTAGGTGAGATACAAATAAGATGCAGGAGACAGTAGAGGAAAAAAAAGGGTTAACAGTTGAGACGATAGAACAAGCCAATAAGAAGCAAACACTGACTATTAATGCTACACATAAAAGTGAAAGAAAAACACACTTGAGCTGTTAGATGAAGCCATTACATTGACTCCTTGTGAGCCTTTGCTGTAATTTATAAAAGACTGCGATTCTTTGAAATTGCAGAAGCCTTGTTTCCGCTGTGAGAGACCATGATGAAGCTAATAGTACCATCTGAGATTCTACACCTCCTTACAAATGGCTGGTTTCAGAGAGCTGCACTGTGGCTTGTAAACTGAGGTATAATGATAACATGAGTAGCCTGACAGAAGAAGCCTGCCTTTAGACACAGAAAATAACTGGACATGAGGTTTACATAGAGTCTTCATAAAGTCTATATAAGGTCTAAAGTAAAGAACATGAACAGAAGAAGCATGCCTTTAGACACAGAAAATAACTGGACATAAGGTCTACACAGAGTCTTCATAAGGTCTATATAAGGTCTAAAGTCAAGAACATGAACAGAAGAAGCCTGCCTTTAGACACAGGAAATAACTGGACTTAAGGTCTACACAGAGTCTTCATAAGGTCTATATGAGGTCTAAAGTAAAGAACATGAACAGAAGAAGCATGCCTTTAGACACAGGAAATAACTGGACTTAAGGTCTACACAGAGTCTTCATAAGGTCTATATGAGGTCTAAAGTAAAGAACATGAACAGAAGAAGCATGCCTTTAGACACAGAAAATAACTGGACTTGAGGTCTACATAGAGTCTTCATAAGGTCTATATAAGGTCTAAAGTAAAGAACATGAACAGAAGGAGCATGCCTTTAGACACAGAAAATAACTGGACATAAGGTCTACACAGTGTCTTCATAAGGTCTGTATGAGGTCTAAAGTCAAGAACATGAACAGAAGAAGCCTGCCTTTAGACACAGGAAATAACTGGACTTAAGGTCTACACAGAGTCTTCATAAGGTCTATATGAGGTCTAAAGTAAAGAACATGAACAGAAGAAGCATGCCTTTAGACACAGGAAATAACTGGACTTAAGGTCTACACAGAGTCTTCATAAGGTCTATATGAGGTCTAAAGTAAAGAACATGAACAGAAGAAGCATGCCTTTAGACACAGAAAATAACTGGACTTGAGGTCTACATAGAGTCTTCATAAGGTCTATATAAGGTCTAAAGTAAAGAACATGAACAGAAGGAGCATGCCTTTAGACACAGAAAATAACTGGATATAAGGTCTACACAGTGTCTTCATAAGGTCTGTATGAGGTCTAAAGTAAAGAACATGAACAGAAGAAGCATGCCTTTAGACACAGAAAATAACTGGACATAACGTCTACATAGAGTCTTCATAAGGTCTATATAAGGTCTAAAGTCAAAAATATGAACAGAAGAAGCATGCCTTGAGACACAGAAAATAACTAGACATGAGGTCTACATAGAGTCTTCATAAGGTCTATATGCGGTCTAAAGTCAAGAACATGAACAGAAGAAGCATGCCTTTAGTCACAAAAAATAACTGGACATGAGGTCTACATAGAGTCATCATAAGGTCTATATGAGGTCTAAAGTAAAGAACATGAAAAGAAGAAGCCTGCCTTTAGACACAGAAAATAACTGGACATAAGGTCTACATAGAGTCTTCATAAGGTCTATATAAGGTCTAAAGTACAGAACATGAACAGAAGAAGCATGTCTTTAGGCACAGAAAATAACTGGACATAAGGTCCACATAGAGTTTTCATAAGGTCTATATAAGGTCTAAAGTCAAGAACATTAGCAGAAGAAGCATGCCTTTAGACACAGAAAATAACTGGGCATAAGGTTTACATAAAGTCTACATAAAGTCTATATAAGGTCTAAAGTAAAGAACATGAACAGAAGAAGCATGCCTTTAGACACAGAAAATAACTGGACATAAAGTCTACATAGAGTCTTCATAAGGTCTATATGAGGTTTAAAGTAAAGAACATGAACAGAAGAAGCCTGCCTTTAAACACAGAAAATAACTGGACATAAGGTCTACATAGAGTCTTCCTTATGTCTATATAAGGTCTAAAGTCAAGAACATGAACAGAAAAAGCATGCCTTTAGACAAAGAAAATAACTGGACATGAGGTCTACATAGAGTCTTCATAAGGTCTAGATAAGGTCTAAAGTAAAGAATATGAACAGAAGAAGCAGGCCTTTAGACAAAGAAAATAACTGGACATGAGGTCTACATAGAGTCTTCATAAGGTCTATATAAGGTCTAAAGTAAAGAATATGAACAGAAGAAGCATGCCTTTAGACACAGAAAATAACTGGACATGAGGTCTACATAGAGTCTTCATAGGGTCTATATAAGGTCTAAAGTAAAGAATATGAACAGAAGAAGCCTCCCTTTAGACACAGAAAAGAACTGGACATAAGGTCTATGTAGAGTCTTCATAAGGTCTATATAAGGTCTAAAGTCAAGCATATGAACAGAAGAAGCATGCCTTTAGACACAGAAAATAACTGGACATAAGGTCTACATAGATTCTTCATAAGGTCTATATATGGTCTAAAGTCAAGAACATGAACAGAAGAAGCCTGCCTTTAGACACAGAAAATAACTGGATATAAGGTCTACATAGAGCCTTCAGAAGGTCTATATAAGGTCTAAAGTAAAGAACATGAACAGAAGAAGCATGCCTTTAGACACAGAAAATAACTGGACATAAAGTCTACATAGAGTCTTCATAAGGTCTATATGAGGTTTAAAGTAAAGAACATGAACAGAAGGAGCCTGCCTTTAGACACAGAAAATAACTGGACATGAGGTCTACATAGAGTCTTCATAAGGTCTATATAAGGTCTAAAGTAAAGAATATGAGGAATCATTGGAGTTAGTAGGATCATAGGATGATAAGAAGTTACTAGGCTATTGACCCTGAGGCCCTTACAAGCCTAGCTAGCCAAGAATTTAGCCCATGTTCCAACAAGTCAGTATCTATGCCACTGTCCAGCAGAGACACAGGTGGAATCCCAGGGGTGTATTTTCTGTTCTCTATCAGTTATCCAGGTTGCACTTAAAAAGGATTAATGAGGTACTCTGCTTTACATGGAGAGGGAGTCTATTCCACAAAAGGGGGAGTCCCTTGGACACAAATCTGTCCCACCAACAAGTCCTATTGATGTCACAGACCAGGTTGAGGTTGCCTATGTGGGTTACTTGAGTGGAGCTTGACTTGCAGATATGCAGCAGTCCCATCAACGTGGAGTCTGAGATTGCTTTGTATGCCAGGCAGAGGTCACCTCTGAGGAGTCTGTAGTAGACTGAGTAGAGGGACAGGGCTTTTAGCGTATCTGTGTTAGGTAGATGTTTGAGCCCCTGGATTCTCCGGGTGAAGAACATCTGTGGTCTCTCCAGCTGCTGCATGTGCTTTGAGATGTACATGTCAAAAGGGGCATTGTACTCAATAATGGGTCTTATAAGGGAAGAATACAGGGATGTTATGACCACCTTGTCCCTGGATGAGATACTCTTACTAATGAGGTGGGCCATGTTCATAGGTTCATAGGTGTTTACTAGGCTAACGACCACAAGGGCCTTTTTAAGCCTAGCCATGTATCCCAAATCTCTGCCGAGTTCTGATACCCTTGATAAGTGTAAGCATTGGCCTGGGAGATGAACCATTTACAGGTTACCTGCTTGCATCAGAGACAGGAGTGTCAAACGAGGAATTAACTTCCAGTTTCACATCCAATTGTCGAAGTTGCACTTGAATTGTATTAGGGAGTAATTCTGCTTCACATGGATGGGGAGCCTGTTCCATAGATGGGGTAGTCTCTGGGAAACATACCTATCTTTCCAGGAGGTACTATTTATATCACAGGCAAGGTTTAAGTCTTTAGAATGGGTAATTCTGGTACTGTTTGTTTTGTGGATATGCAGGAGGTCCATCAGAGTGGGGTCTGACAATGCCCTGTATGCCAGGCATAGATCTCCCCTCAAAAGCCTGTAGGGACAGAATACAGGGATAGGGCCTTGAGGCGGTCTGCATAGGACATATTACTTATGTCCTGTATTCTTTTAGTGATGAACCTCATGGACATTCCAGTTGTTGGATATGCCTGGTTAGGTACATACCAAAGGGGGCATTGTACTCAATGACAGGTCTGATGAATGCCGAATACAGTGGAACAATGACTTCCTTGGACTTAGATGCCATAGCTTTGTTTATAAGTTGCGCAACATAGAATGATTTCCTTACCACTCTGCTTTTGCTCTATATGGAATTTCCTCTGCTCCCCGACTCTTGCCATCAGTTTTCTCAGACAGTGAATGAGATATCTAGACTTCAGAACCGACCTCAACAGGCACATAGAGGCAGAGGCCTCAATGTTAAAGTATTGTTTATACTTTAAAGAAGGGAATGGAGAAGATGCACCAGGGTCTTGCTAGCTTGACAATCAGTGCCTGCTAACAAGGTGGAGATGAATTAAGCCAAAGCCTGTATGTAGCAGTACCATTCAGTGTAAGACAGAAGTGGAGTTTTGTCATCAGTGGAGTTCCCATTTTATCGTGCAGAAGCGAATGCTGGCGGATTAGAGGCTCAGTCTACAACTTCTATCTGTTGGTTTCTTTCTGGCCTACATAAGGGTGTTTGTGTGCTGACAACAATGGGGAATTTTCTCTTTTGGTTGTGTGGAAGAGAATGCTGTCAACAATTGGGGATATTACCAGCCAACCAAAGAACATTTTTCCTTCCAAGGTACTCTAATTATTTGTATTGTGAAAGAAGCAGATGCTGTCGCTAATTGGGGATGCCAAATATTTACAACAGAAACAGACTGTAATGTGTGTTTTTTTCCACATGTTCTAGAACTTAATTATTACGGACATTATAGAATTGTTCTAGTCTCCTCAGTTGGGCTGTTTACATATTTGTGTCACTTATTGTTATGTATATTTTGGGTCAACATTAAGTATGTGGTGCTATTGTATTTTTTATTAATATTCTTTTTTTACCATTGCATTCTTTTGAATCAATACGGTGCAACAACTGGTCGCCATTTTGTTTTGGTTTCTTAGCTATACTGACAGTCAGTTTTATTTTGACACATTTATTTTGGCACTTTCTGCCACTGTCTCATTTTGTACCAGAAATAACTTCTTGGACTGTAGTGTTGTAGCTTTATTTGCAGTTGTGGTAGAATTGTAAATTACTGCAAGATCTGAGCATCTGCTGATAACAAGGGAATGGAAAACGTACTTTCTGAGTTGCATATATAGTAGTAAATGTCAAGCTTAACTCTCAGGGTCATAATTATTCAAATGTACTTTTAAACTCTTATTTCCTCATTAACATTTTCTCCCTGTGAGGAATTGAAGCCTTCAAGCAGTAGCTGTTATATACTGACTGTTTTTCACTACCTGTATGTCTCTGCTGGGACGTCTGTAATGGTGTGGACTGATCCTTCCTCCTGTAAACATTCACTCTCTGTTCCTACACCCACCCCTAATAACTAACACTACACCCAATACCATTCCAAATAATCCCTCCTCACAGGAACCCCCCCCCCAAATTTCAGACCATACCATTTCAGTTATGGCATACTCACCCCCACTCATTCTATACTTTATTACAACTACTATCCCTACTCATATGCCTCTCCACAATGGCCTTTATTACCTCATATCTATATTCGCCCATCAAACTTAATGATCCAAAGTCCCCCACTCTACCCCTTTCCACTCCAGTCCTCTGTAAACCAGCAATCACAGCCCCATTTAGTCATAGCCAAAACAGCTTTCAAATAATCTCCCCGATCCACTATGCTCCACACTGCAAAAAATAGCCAGTTGTTGTATATGACTGGTCAGGTACGTGCTGAAGGGGGCTTTGTACTCAATGACTGGTCTTATGATGGCATAGAGCAATGGAACAATGACATCTTTGGACATGGATGCCACAGCCTTGCTTATAAATTGTGCAACATAGAATGATTTCCTTACTACTGTAGACACATTATGGTCAAAGGCCAAGTCACTGTCAACATGCTCTCCTAAATCCCTGACCCCTGGATCTACTCTGAACAGTGTATTATCAGTGTAGTAATTTGAGGGGGTGGCTGCCTTATTGGAAGGTGCTGTTCTGTATGCCTTGATATTTGATTTAAGACTGGGACTCTGGTACCAGTTATTAGTCTGTTTCAGGACTTCTTGTGGGGCATTTGTGTCTTGGAAATATTCAAGGACTGCACCTAATTTACAATCATCTGGGAACTTGGTTAGCCAAAGGTATCTAACATCAACCTTGACTTCAGAGAAGTAGATGCCAAACTGAAGGGTCCCCAGCCCTGAGCCCTGAGGCTCTCGGCAATTGTCCAGCATTTTTGGAGAAGAGGTCTCCCTATCCTAACTTTCAGAGTCCTGTATGTGAACCAGTTGGCTGTCCAGAGGATGTTGTATGGTTTAATACCTGTTTCAGTGATCTTGTTTACAATGCCTGAGCAGGGTATTGTGTTGAATGCTTTAATTAGGTTGTGGTAGGTAGTGTGCATTATTTTTGCCCTTGTTCTTTGCTTTGCTGACCTTGTCAATTAAATCCACCAAGATGAGTAGGCATGACCTGCCTTAGATGAAGCCAAACTGATTAAGATCTCATGTCTGAAGGTTTCCTCTGACTTAATTTTTCATATCCATGATTATTTTTTCCATGGCTTTATGTATTAGACAAGTCAGGCTTATGGGTTGACAGTTCCCCAGGGCAGTAGATGACTGATCCTTTTGCAGTGGGATAACCAATGAAGTCTTCCATTCGAGTGGCACAAAGCCACTTTGGAGGCTGTTGTTAAATAGCAATTCTAGTGCCCAAATAGTTTATGTTTCATGCTATTAAGTATGCATCCAGGGATATTATCAAGGGCCATGGATGCAGTGTTCTTGGCCTTGGAGACTGCTTTGAGGTCATTTTCCCTAGTGATAGTAGTGGGAGTTATGGTTGTGGGTATTTCCTTAGGGGGTGCCTGGGGGTGAGGGAGTTTAAAATTGGAGCTAAATCTGTTGGCTAGTAGATTTGCTATATCTTCCATCTCAGTACAAGTGGCCCATTTACAATTAATTCAGTACATTGTTAGGTATTGCCTCTGAGGTAACAGACATAGCTGAAGAAACTTTGTGATTGTCCTTGGCCTGGGAAACAGTTTTTACCTCAAACTGAGCTTTAGTAGACCTGATAGGCATCGCACGTTGCTTGTTTGGATTGATGATGGAGGTTTTACCATGCTTGGTCATCGTACCTCATAATTTTTGCCATGATTATTTTGCTTTTGTTTGTATTGCACCAGGGTGACTTATTTTTTGAGTTAGTCCTGCGTTTGTTCTGGGTGATACAGCTGTCTGTATACAGCTATTAATGATATTGTACAGGGTTGCTGTGAAGATAGTTGAAGGCTGCCAGGCTAGCCAGATAGAATTGTTTTAGATAATTCTGTCATTTGTAAATAATAATACAAGCCACAGGCTTGTTATCTTAAATGGAAGAAAATGCTGTTAAATGTGGAACTGCAAAAATGTAGCAATAGTGCACTCTCCTGTAACAAAGATGATAAGTTAAGTATTGTGAAATTCTTTGATCTAAAACTCGGAGCCGAGATGTCTAGATAAAGGCATTCTGCCTATTGTTTTGAGGCCAGAGTTAATGGCTAGAATTTACATGTATAATTTCTTTTATTGCTCTGGCTTCCTGACCAGCTGCAAGATCAAAAGGGCTATTAACCTCTGAGTTTCTGTTCGCCTGGGAAAACAGAAAATTGTTAAGAATGATGTAATGTGAAGCAGCACTGTGTTATCAATTTAAAGAGAGAAAATCAGAGAGCATTTTGCATTTGTATTGAGAACATCTAACTCACCAGTATCTGCCTGTGTTCTGTATGTAAGTAGAATCTTAGACTTTAATGTTTCTCTTAGAAATAGATAGGAAATAGGAAGATTAGACTAAGTGTTTTTCTGTGTTGATGTCAGAACTATTCTACTCTAATTTAAGCATTTTCCTGTGATCTCTGAACTCTTGACTAGCACTGTGTAATAAGAAGTATAGTCTTGTGTTTTTATTATTATTAAACATTTTTAAACCTTTCAACTGTGGCTGTTTTGTGTAGAGATAATTTAAGCTCTAGAGTACATTGCATGTATATAGTGATCCCTGGTATAGGAAACACTTCAACCTGCTTTTGAAAGTCCTTACTACTGGCAAAAAAACCTTAGATTACTTTCAGGAACAGAAACAATTTCAGAAATTCTCTTCCTGTTATGTGTGCATTACAGACGTACACTTGAGTTTTCTTGGCTGCTATCGTATTGTTGGAATATTCAGAAAAGAAAAACACAGACAGAAAAAATGCTTGTGTTATTTGCTTTTTTTTATTTGTAACCAATGTTTGAATCAATCTTGAAAATAATCAACCATTGCATTGTTGATGATTTTAAATAATGACAGTTGGATGATGTTGACAGCTGATTTCAGGTTTGTTTTTCAATGAGAAAGTTGGGAAGGGGGCATGTTCCGAAAAAGACAGATTGTATTATAGTGGTCATTGTAATGATGTGGATTGCTGATTCGGTGGTTTTGTCTTAGTATGTGGTGGGAAATGTATAACAGTACTTTGAAAAACATTTGTTGCCACGAGAAAGAAATGTGCAGCAGGCAGAATTGAAATAACAGAAATGCAGACAGTAAAGTGCAGAAAGAAACATGAACAATATGTTTACAGAGACTGCAGTGGTGGTGCTGCGGTAGCTTTGTTGCCTCACAATTAGACGTTGCTCGTTCGATTCTCAGTTCAAGCGTCTTCTGTGTGGTGACATGTGTGAATGGGCATTCCTTCGTTGAAGGTTGTGCGTTAGGCCTGGCAAGCCAGCACATAGAACTCTACTGCCAATCATTAGCGGACCGGAATTCCACTGTGGTGACCCCTAACTGGGAAAAGCCGAAAGACACAAACAAACAATTGATATCACTACAGGAAAAATAATCCTGTGCTACAAGGGCACACATTATACTACATTTCTACAACATTAATGAGCATATTTCATGATCGTTAAGCAACAGCGATTGCTGTTAAAAATGTGGTTCAGAGGTTCATAGGTAGGTACTAGGCTATTGGCCCTAGGTTCTATATAAGCCTAGCCAAACGGTACCCTGGCTTTTGCCACCCAAGAAAATTATTTTCCTGTGCCCCTGTCAAGCAGAGCCACAGAAGTGATCCCTGGGGTGAATTTCCTATCTCCCAACCAATCATCAAGATTTTTCTTGAAGAGTGCTAATGAGGAGCTCTGTTTGATATAGATAGGTAGTTTGTTCCAGAGTATGGGAAGTCTCTGGGACAGGAATCTATCCCTCCAGCATGTTCTGTTTATTGTGGTGATAAGGTTTAGGTCCCTAGAGCGTGTAGCTTGGAGGGATTGGGATTTCTTTAAGTGGAGCATGTCCAACAGCTCAGGGTTTGACATAGATTTGTATGTTAGGCAGAGATTGCCTCTGAGTAGGTGATATGCGACAGAGTTGTGATAATATGTAAGTACCCAAAAAGTATATAGACTATCTAGAAGAAGTAAAGTTGCACAAGCAAACAGCAATTCAGGAGGCGTGAACTGCACAGCATAAAATGTCTTCAAAGTATCAAACTCTACAAGTTAAAATGACAATAACAGTAAAAAGGGGATTCCCTGCCATTGCAAGGACTTGACAGGAGTTATGAATTGAGGGAGGTCCATATAGACCTCCAGAAGCATTTGCATTTATTTTCACAACAAGACATATTCTTGGACAAAACCTAAAGTCTGATTTACACGTATTGAATTTAGGGATGACCTAATTAGGAACCTGCTGATCCATGTTCAGTTAGCAGCATGATCCCTGGAGGGGCCAGATGGGAAGGATGAGGGGTGAGTGGCTGATAGCAGCTCATCAGTCCTGGAGGGGTGTCATCTCACTACATTAGCAAACCCAACCAATAAGTGACCATCCGCAGAAGGAGTCTAGCAGGCCAGAGCTAAATGAGCAGTGCACTGCTTGACCATACAGGTTGGTACCACAGCATGCATACGTCTGAGGAGCAGCAACTGTTGAGCCTGCAGGTCACCCACAGTGATGGGAGTTAGGGAACTTCGTGCCCCATCCCATATCACCCAAGTCGGCAGTGGCCCCCTGTCCAGAGACCTCTTGCTAAGTTCAAGAATACCTAGTCCTCCCATACAGGATGAATGAATGAGTGAATGAGAGCATATAGGGGACCCACAGGGCAAATACAGTTGACTAAGGCACGTAGAAAAGAAACAAGAAAAAAACTTGACCTACAGTAGATGAAGGATATAAGATGACAGTGGAGATGTCATATAATGTAACAGAAAAGGACAGCTGAGTAAATACTCCACTGAGAAGTGGGGATCAGTTGTATAAAGATTACAAAGAAAATACAGTGCAAAAGAATGGACTTTTTAAGAGACTGAAAAAACTAAACTGTTATATCTACTTCCATTCTAAACACTTATCTAAAACCATACCACATTATTTGATTCTGTATAATGTAATGTGTGTCACTTCTGCTTCCAAATCAACCAGTCGGTGTGTGCTGCTGTTGTTGATTTAAGCTTTGATGCTTATAACCACAATAATACCCAGAAATATAACATGGGAAATGCATGGAACGTATGATCAAAACCTAGACAAAAAGGTAGAATAGAACAAAATCTGAGTATAAATAAACTGTGCTAGAACCCAAGCTCATTGCCACTGAGCATGTGCGGGTATCCCACTCTATGGTATGACAACTTCAGGACTCAGTTCCTCTTGTGCCTCCAAATTTCTGTGGGCATATTTTATAATCACACTCTTTGAAGGATTGTAACTCCAAATCATTTGACTCCCTGTCCAATGTGTTTCAGGTGTTGAGATCATTTTGATATTTTTGGGTTCACACGGAGGCCATTAGATGAATGATGATTCTGTAACAGTAAGGCTTTGTAGAGAATGCTGGGGCAGATCTAATCTTGTGTACATAAAAAGAAATAGAAATTCTGGTAGGGAATGTAATAGATCTGAGAGTAGTTAAGTTAGACGCAGGTGATGCATCTGGTTGGTGGACTCACTGATTCGGTCAATACATTCCCCATGCTTCTTTACCTTGGGAATGAGACAGAGTGAAGAAAGCCTTTGCCAAAAACAAAATTAATTGCAGGAACTTATTCCAAAATAAAGTTAATTACCCTGTTGGACACTAGCCAGATTTGGTAGTTTGCCCTAGCTGATAGGCTCATTCAACACCCCCCCCAGTTGAGCTGAGAGATCTGTGTATTAGCTGATTACCCTGAAAAAATAGTCATTCAGGAAAAAATAAATGGTTATCACATGATCACAGGCCTTTATTTCCAGATGTAGGTGTGTGAGGAAAGGAAGAGAGTTCATATGAGTTCAGGTGAACTCACTTCAGAGTTCAGTGAAGCTGAGGAATAAGAGGGTTCACTGAGTTCATAAGGCAGATAAAGGAACTCCCTGCTGTTTTTACTCAAAAAGAGTTAAGAGTTCACCTGGTTCTGTCTACGCTGAGTGCATGTCTATCTTAGTGAACTGAGGAGAAGAGAGAGAGAGAGAGAGAAAAAGATGGTTACAGCATGAACAGATTTGATCTCCCTGACGGATTTCCTGTCCCACCCCTGAATTAAGTAGAGGGGCAGCAAGTTAAAATGACCGAGCCTGGCTTGGAAAAAATGCATCTTTTTAAGAGAGGA